>NW_011889143.1:316886-318355 GCF_000151845.1 Pteropus vampyrus
AAATTTATAATTTTATTCATAGCATTTTAAATTCACTTTTATTTAATAATAGTTACTTGAGATATAATTCACACATAGTAAAATTCACCTTTTTAGCATGTATAATTAAGTGTTACTATATTCACAGTTATACAACCATCACTACTATATAACTCCAGTATATGTTCATCACCCTAAGAGAAACCCTATACCATTAACAGGCACTCCCTATTTCTTCCATCCCTAGCCCCTGGCAACCACTAATCAACTTTCTAATTCAATGGATTTGCCTATTCTGAATATTTAATATAAATTAAATTATAAAATAAGTGTGCTTTTAGTTCTTTTTTTTTCTTTTAGTCTGGTTTCTTTCAATTAGCATAAGATTTTCACTGTTATCCATGTTGTAGTATTTCCTAGTACTTCATTCTTTTTGAGTAGATAACATTCCATTATATGGATATACAAACATGTTTATACCTTAATTAATCGACAGACATTTAGGTGGTTTTTGCTTTTTCACTACTATGAATAATGCTTCTATGAATATATTTCATCTACAATTTTTCCTGTGGACATATGTTTTCAGTTATCTTGGGTATATACTTAGTTGTAGAATTGCCTGGTAATATGAAAATTCTATGATTAATATTTTTAAAAAATATTAAAAAGTTTTCATACAGGTTATATTTTATATTCACACCAGCAATGTGTGATGATTTCAATTTCTCTAAATCCTTATCAACACTTGTTATTCTCTCGCTCTCACTCTCTCTCTCTCTCTCTCTCTCTCTCTGTTTTTAGCCATCCTAGTGGATCTGAAGTAGTATCATATTATGTTTTGAATTTGAATTTCACTAATGGCTTGTGATGTTGAGCATCTTTTCATGTGTTTATTGGACATTTTTTGGTTATAAAACACTGTAACTTCCATCTTGGAAGCTCTCTCTCTCTGCCTTGCATTACTTGCCTTGGGACAGGGAGTGGAGAGCAAGCTGCTATATCATGAGTCAATTCTTTGAAGAGGCTCACATGCAAGGAACAAAGACCTGCCAAACACCACATGAGTGAAGTTGGAAGTAAATTCTTCCTCCTCCAACAAGCATTCAGGTGAGTCTGCGTCCTGGTATACAACTTGATTGCAACCTCATGAGAGATCTTGAATCAGAGGCAATGAAATAAGCCACTTCCAGATTTGCAATTCACAGAAAGCAGGAAATAAGAGCTTGTTGTTTGTTTGCTTTATTAATTTAAATAATATTTTTATTTCTCAATTATAGTTAGCATACAGTATTATATTAGTTTCAGGTGTACAACATAGTGATTAGACATCTATATAAGTCACAAAGTGATCACCCCACTAAGTCTAGTACCCTATGACACCATACATAGTTCTTATAATATTATTAACTATATTCCTTATATTATACTTTATATCTCTATGACAATTTTATGACTACCAATTTGTACTTCTTAATCCTTTCCTCCTT
>NW_011889143.1:318725-321102 GCF_000151845.1 Pteropus vampyrus
CTTTCAATTCTACATTATAGGTTTTCTGAATAGAATAATTTTGGTTGTAGGTCCTTAGTTTTCATCACTTTAAATATTTTGTGCCAAACTCTTTTGGCCTGCAAAGTTTCTGTTGAGAAATCGGCTGACGGGCTTATGGATGCTCCCTGGTAGGTAATTAACTGTTTTTCTCTTGCTGCTTGTAAGATTCTCTCTTTGTATTTAACCTTTGGCATTTTAATTATATTGTGTCTTGGTGTGGTCCTCTTTGAGTTCCTCTTTCTTGAGACTCTCTGAGCTTCCTGGGGTTGTATGTCTATTTCCTTCACCAGGTTAGGGAAGTTTTCCATCATTATTTCTTCAAATAGGTTTTCAATTGCTTGCTCTCTCTCATCTCTTTCTGGTACCCCTAAGATGTAAATGTTGTTGCATTTGATGTTGGCCCAGAGGCTCCATAAACTATCTTTATTTTTTGAATTATTTTTCTTGTTGCTGTTTTGATTGGGTGTCCTCCACTACCTCATCCTCTAAATCACTGATTTGATCTTCCACTCCATCTACTCTGTTGATTCCCTTTAAAGTACTCTTTGTCTCAGATATTGTATTCTTCATTTCTGACTGGTTCCCGTTGATATTTTCCATCTCCATTTTTATGTTTTCCATCTCTTTGTTAAAGTTCTCACTGAGTTCTTTCACTCTTCCCCTAAGTTCCTTGAACATCCTTATCACCAGTGTTTTGAACTCTGCATCTGGTAGATTGTTTGTTTCCATTTTGTTTAGTTATTTTTCTGGTGCTTTGTTCTGTTTTTTCATATGGGACATGCTTCTTTGTCTCCCCATTTTGTCTGCCTCCCTGTGTCTGTTTCTATGTATTAGACAAAGTTCCTAAGTCTCATGGTCTTAGTACAGTGGCTTTATGTAGCAAGTGACCTGTAGGCCCCAGTGGCACAGTCCCAGGAGGGGTCCAGTTGCAAATTAAGTTCAGCCACAGCCTGTGGACCTCCATAGCCACCTGGTAAGAGCCATCAAGCAATCCACAGATCTCTGTCACCCGTGCTGGGCTTATAGGTGCCTCAAGAAGCCAAGCAAGAAACTGAGGCCAGCTGTCGCTAGTGGGGGCGTGAAACTGCTTAGTAAGGTACAAGGCACATGGAGGCCAGATGCTGCTTCTTTGGGTTTTGTGAGCTTTTGGGAGATTTTAGGAAAGTCCACAGCAAGAGCCAAGACAGGCCATTTGTATGGAATAAACTACTTGGAGGAAGCATGGGTGATCCCATAAGTAGGGAGGGGCAGGGTCTCAGGGAATCACCTGGGCAGAGTGACCTGTGTTATCCAAGTTGATGGTGACTCAAGTATGGGGCTCAACAGAGGAATGATGGGTACGGGTACTGCCAGTACTTCTTTTTGGGAGAAAGCTACCCTTCCAGCCCTCACCCTGAAGCCTGACAACTCAGTTTCTCCCCATATGTCCCTGGTGCTCCTCGAGCAGCTGTCCCAGCACTAGAGCTCAGAGTGAGTGCGTCCGTCAGCGAGTAAGGCCAGGCCCAGGCCCTTTAAGAGAAACACCTGCAACTCCCGCAGCCCACCGTCTCACTCAGCCGCAACCTCTACTGGTTTTCACAGCCAGAGGTTGTGGAGACTTCTCTTCCCAGCACTGGAGCCCTGGGCTGGAGAGCTCGGTGTGAGGCTAGGACCCCACACTCTTCAGGAAAGGTGAGCGCTCTGCATCCAAGATAAACCTCCTGATTCTCTATTACTGCATGCAGTTGTGGGACCAATCTGTTTCACGCCTCTGCCCCTCCTACTGGTTTGAGGTGACCTCTTATTTTTGTACATAGTTGTAAGGCTTCTGTTCAGCCAGACCTCAGGTGACGCTGCATAATGGTTGCTCTGTAGTTTCATTATAATTTCGATGTGGTTGTGAGAGGAGGCCTGCACAGCCTCTATCTTTTACACTACCTTGACCGGTACTCAATAGCCTTTGTTTTAAACTACTAAGTTTTGAAGTAATTTTTCACAACAATAGATAACATACAATGACTGTTGCAAATCAGTCTCTTTCTGATTTTCTATGACAACAAGATAATTTTTTTCATAAAGCATTGAATCAAAAGCCAACCAAGAAATAATTTATAAAATCTTTTCTCCTGTTAAGTAAAAGTAAGAAAGAAAAATAAGTCATAACTTCTATGTCCATTGTCTACTCACTACTATATTTTAATGATCTTTTGCACATAACTTTAGCTCAATTCATAAAATAAAATCAAGAAGGTAGAGAAGTCTAGTTTGAGGCCCTGGTAGATGTAGAACACTGCATGCTACAAAACTGAGCTGGTTCTCCTGGCCAGCAGATATTTTGCTTATGAATTGCTATAGAGTGAACTGTGTTCCCTCCCCC
>NW_011889143.1:321152-322671 GCF_000151845.1 Pteropus vampyrus
TTTTTTCCATCCTTTACTTTCCATCTGTGTGTGTCTTTTAATCTGAAGTGAGTCTCTTGTAAGGGTCTTGTTTTCTTATCCATTCAGTCATCCTATCTTTTGACTGGAACGTTTAATTCTTTTTCATTTGAAGTAGTTGTTGATAGATATGTAGTTATTGACATTTTATTATATGTATTTTATTTTTCTTAAAGAAGTCTCTTCAACATTTCTTATAATACTGGTTTGGTGGTGATAAACTCCTTTAGCCTTTTCTTGTCTGGGAAGCTCTTTATCTGACTTTCAATTCTACATTATAGGTTTTCTGAATAGAATAATCTTGGTTGTAGGTCCTTAGTTTTCATCACTTTAAATATTTTGTGCCAAACTCTTTTGGCCTGCAAAGTTTCTGTTGAGAAATCGGCTGACGGGCTTATGGATGCTCCCTTGTAGGTAATTAACTGCTTTTCTCTTGCTGCTTGTAAGATTCTTTCTTTGTATTTAACCTTTGGCATTTTAATTAATTATAATGTGTCTTGATGTGGTCCTCTTTGAGTTCCTCTTTCTTGAGACTCTCTGAGCTTCTTGGGGTTGTATGTCTATTTCCTTCACCAGGTTAGGGAAGTTTTCCATCATTATTTCTTCAAATAAGTTTTCAATTGCTTCCTCTCTCTCATCTCTTTCTGGTACCCCTAAGATGTGAATGTTGTTGCGTTTGATGTTGGCCCAGAGGCTCCGTAAACTATCTTTATTTTTTGAATTATTTTTCTTGTTGCTGTTTTGATTGGGTGTCCTCCACTACCTCATCCTCTAAATCACTGATATGATCTTCCACTCCATCTACTCTGTTGATTCCCTCTAATGTACTCTTCGTCTCAGATATTGTATTCTTCATTTCTGACTGGTTCCTGTTGATATTTCATCTCCATTTTTATGTTTTCCATCTCTTTGTTAAAGTTCTCACTGAGTTCTTTCACTCTTCCCCTAAGTTCCTTGAACATCCTTATCACCAGTGTTTTGAACTCTGCATCTGGTAGATTGTTTGTTTCCATTTTGTTTAGTTCTTTTTCTGGTGCTTTGTTCTGTTTTTTCATATGGGACATGCTTCTTTGTCTCCCCATTTTGTCTGCCTCCCTGTGTCTGTTTCTATGTATTAGACAAAGTTCCTAAGTCTCATGGTCTTAGTACAGTGGCTTTATGTAGCAGGTGTCCTGTGGGCCCCAGTGGCACAGTCCCAGGAGGGGTCCAGCTGCAAATTAAGTTCAGCCACAGCCTGTGGACCTCCATAGCCACCTGGTAAGAGCCACCAAGCAATCCACAGATCGCTGTCACCCGTGCTGGGCTTATAGGTGCCTCAAGAAGCCAAGCAAGAAACTGAGGCCAGCTGTCGCTAGTGGGGGCGTGAAACTGCTTAGTAAGGTACAAGGCACATGGAGGCCAGATGCTGCTTCTTTGGGTTTTGTGAGCTTTTGGGAGATTTTAGGAAAGTCCACAGCAAGAGCCAAGACAGGCCATTTGTATGGAATAAACTACTTGGAGG
>NW_011889143.1:324366-333438 GCF_000151845.1 Pteropus vampyrus
GGTGAGAGTGGAGGACATTATGCTATTAAATAAGCAAGTCACAGAAGGAAAAAAATACTGCATGATTTTACTTATATGAAAAATATAAAATAGTCAAACTGAAAGAAGCAGAAAGTAGAATGGTAATTACCAGGAATTGAGGAAGGTTAAAATTGAGAGTTAGTTGTTCAATGTATATAAAATTTTAATTGTTCAAGGTGAACAAGTTCTAGAGATCTGTTGTAGTGCAAAGTTTCTATAGGTAATTGTATTATATTTTACACTTCAAAATTGTTGAGAGGATAGATCTCATGTTAAATGTTCTTACTAAAATTATACACACACACACACACACACAATTTAAATTGAGGAAATGGAACTGTATTCAATAAGCATGATTAAGCTTTGGAAGAAATGTAGTCATATTAGTATAGGCATACCTCAGAGGTATTACAGATTTAGTTCCAGACCACGATAATAAAGTCAATATTGAAATAAAGTGAGTCACACAAAATTTTTGGTTTCACAGTGCAAGTAAAAGTTATATTTACACTATACTGTATTCTAATAAGTGTGCAATAGCATTGTCTAAAAAAACAATGTGCATACTTTAGTTGAAAAATACTTTATTTCCCAAACATGCTAATCATCATCTGAGCCTTCAACAAGTCATAATCTTTTTCTGGTAGAGGGGCTTGTCTAGATGTTAATGACTGCTGACTGATTGGGGTGGCAGTTGCTGAAGGTTGAGGTAGTTGTGGCAATTTCTTAAATGAGACAACAATAAGGTTTGCTGCATCAACTAACTCTTCTTTTCATGAACTATTTCTCTGTAGCATTTGATGTTGTTTGATAGCATTTTATCCATAGTGGAACTTATTCCAAAATTGGAAGTCAATCCTCTTAAACCTTGCCACTACTTTATCAAATAAGTTTATGTAACGTTCTAAACTATTTGTGGTCATTTCAACAATCTTCACAGCATTTCCTCCAGGAGTGAATTTCATCTCAAGAAACCACTTACTTTGCTCATTTACAAAAAGCAACTCTTTATCCATTAATATTTTATCATAAGATTACAGCAATTTAGTCACATCTTCGGGCTTCATTTTTAATTCTAGTTCTCTTGCTATATCCACCACATCCATAGTTACTTCCTCCACTGAAATCTTGACCCCTCAAGGTCATTCATTAGGGTTGGAATCAACTCTTCAAACTTCTGTTAATGTTGATATTTTGACCTCTTCTCATGAATCAAAAGTATTCTTAATGGTATCTAGACTGGTGAATCCTTTCCAGAAGTTTTTGTTGTTGTTGTTTAATTTGCCTAGATCCAGCAGAGGAATCACTATCTATGGCAGCTGTAGCCTTACGAAATGTATTTATTAAGTACTAAGACTTGAAAGTCAAAATTACTCCTTGATCCTTAGACTGCAGAATGGAAGTTGTGTTAGCAGGCATGAAAGCAACATTAATCTCATTGCACATCTCCATCAGAGATCTTGGGTGACCAGGTACACTGTCAACAAACAGTACTATTTGAAAGGAACCTTTTTTTTAATTTTGGGAAGTAAGTCTTGACAGTGTGTTTAAAATATTCAGTAAACTATATTGTAAACAGATATGCTGTAGGCAGAGTTTGATGTTCCATTTATAAAGCATAGCTAGGGTAGATTTAGCATAATTTTTAAGGGCCCTAGGATTTTCGGAATGGTAAATGAGCACTGGCTTCAATTTCAAGTCACTTGCTACATTAGCTCCTAACAAGAGAATCAGCCTATCCTTTGAAGCTTTGAAGCCAGGCATTGACTTCTTTCTAGCTATGAAAGTCCTAGATGGCATCTTATTCCAGTATAAAGCTGTTTAGTCTACATTGAAAATCTATCTTTTAGTGTAGCTATCTTCATTAATCATTTTAGCTAGATCTTCTGGATAACTTGCTACAGCTTCTACATCAGTACTCGATGTTTCACCTTGCACTTTTACATTATAGAGACGGCTTCTTTCTTTAAACCTCGTGAACCAACCTCAGCTAACTTTAAATTTTTGTTGTGTGTGTGCAAATACTCATCCCTCTCAGCCTTCATAGAATTGAAGAGAGTTGGGGCTTTGTTCTGGATTAGGCTTTGGCTTACGGGAATATTATGGTTGGTTTGAGCTTCTATTCAGACCACTAAAACTTTCTTCATATCAGCAATAAGGCTGATTTGCTTTCTTATCATTTATGTGTTCACTAGAGTAGTACTTTCAATTTCCTTCAAGAACTTTGCATTCATAACTTAGCTAACTGGTGCAAGAGGCCTAGCTTTTGGCCTGTCTCAGCTTTCAACATGCCTTCCTCACTAAGCTTAATCATTTCTAGTTTTTGATTCAAAAGTGAGAGATGTGAGATGCTTCCTTTTACTTGAACATTTACAGGCCACTGTAGAGTTATTCATTGGCTTAATTTCAATATTGTTGTGTCTCAAGGAATAGAGAGACTCAAGGAGAGGGGAAGAGATGGGGAAATGGCTGGTCAGTGGAGCAGTAAGAATACACACAACATTTATCTATTAAGCTTGATATGAAGTTTGCTCTTATAAAGGCACAGTTGGTTGTATCCCAAAACAATTACAATAGTAACATCAAAGATCACAGATCACCATAACAAATATAATAGTGATGAAAAAGTTTGAAATATTAAAAGGATTACCACAATATGACACATAGACACAAAGAAGGCAAATGGTATTGAAAAAAAATGGTGCTGAAAGACATTAGAAGCAGAAACCTTCAATTTGAAAAAAAAATTCTGCAAAATGCAATAAAATGAAGTGCAATAAAATAAGGTATGGCACTACACCCTTCACTAAACCTAAATAAATAAATTAAGTATTTAGATATAAAAACAATAAGGCATATTGAATATTTTTCTTATATTTTTGTTTTTATAGCAGAAAGGATACAAAAAAATTAGAAATCATTAGTCTGGACTAAAAAAATACACATAGTATTATATTTCCTAAAATAAGATATTAAATGATTTTCTCTATTTAATTCACTGTACAACATTATTGAACTGATGGTAAAAGCAAAATACCATTTTAAACAAAATTTACTGTACTCTGTAGAGAATATCCATCATATGTTCATAATATCACTACTTGGCTAATCATGATTGCCTTTTTCCATTTAGTTAAAAAGAAAACAGCAAAAAGCACAGTGTAATAATCCTTCAAAATAACAAAATGTCATTTTTCTTATCCCCATATTTAATCATCTTGACTTTCACTAGAACGAATAACTCTGGCACTCACATATGCCAACGAGTTCATCTGGAAGGATTCTCAGTAGAATTTTCCAGAAACTTCTGGCTTCCTTCTTGGCATGCAGCTTTAAAACTAATGGCAGGAGGAGTTCCAGGGGAAAGGCCATGTGAAGGACATCAGCAGTCATCTATCCCAGAGCCCTCTTTCTGATTCTTTCTCCTTGCTCCCGGTGATAGAAGCATGTTTTTCATTTTATTTTCCTCTCTGGTCCCAACTCCCCAAGTTTCTATTTAAAGATCTCATGAGATGTAAACAAACAAACAAACAAAAATACCTGGTAAACTCTAATGTAAATGATACGTGTATATTTCTTTGATTCTAAGTATATACAGGTTTCCCCAGCTCTCAGAAAGTAGAGAGTCCCTGTGAAATGGTGTGAAGTGAAGAGCAATTACCATTAACTTACATAAAAAAAAAATTGAGCATTCCCAGACCCCCAAAATAACCTACCAAATCATACCAAGTAACACATAAAATCTAAAATAATGCTAACATATAGTAAAAGCAGTGCCACTCTTGCTGCTTGGGGTGCATGCTGACTCTATCAAGGCTCCCTACAAAAAAAATGCTGGATGCTATTTTCACTTTTCACCCTTTTTCCTTATAAAAGTGAAAATTCTTTTTGGATTTCTTTGGGTTAGCAAGAACAATTCTTTTGTAAAAGTGAGGTAGCATAATGCACACTTTTGGAAAGCATTTTTTTACATTTTTTACATTTCAGTGTTTCTGAATTGAGATGTACCATACACTTAATGTGTATACATAACGTGATGTTGTTTTAATTTTTGCCCAAAAGTATTTGACTAAATTCGTGTTATTTCTTACAACTCATAATATTTACAATCAAAGAAATAAATGTCATATCTTATACACCCCTTCACAGAGATATCTCAAAGGTTGGAAAAATGCTAACAATCTCTAAGATTATAGTTTCCAATATGCAATGAAAGAGTCAGATACCCTTTAAAAGAATGTATTGTCCCAGTAGTAGGACTAGTCTTAAATGATGAGAATGAAAATTTATTAGAATACCTGAACAATTTATATCTTACTATCATCTTTCAGTGTGTACAGAGGGCATAAATCAGATAGAAATGAATCTCAGATGTGCACAGATCCAATTTCATTTTATAGATCAGTTTTCTTCAGGCAGTGAAAGAAGGGGAAATATGTGCTCTCTGTTAGGGACAAAAAGGTCTTATGTTTTTACTGGTTGGCAAATTCTTGTCTATATCCAAGACATTCCCAAGCTCTGGTAGTTTCATCTGCTTTACCAGTACCACCAAACCAACTTTTCAGTGGTGAAGAGATGCATTAGCAACTTGAGTTCTCAGCCTTTCTATTCAAAACTTCACCACAGTTACTTGAGTCAGCTCTGTTCCAGCTCATGGCAAATGCATCAATTTCCGTTTGCTGGATGGTGAACAGACTTCTGAAAAAATAAATATCTAGAAAAACTGTTATAGTACCCGTGCACATGCATTCATTTTCTCCCCCAACCCAGTACTATGTCAGTATGCTTAGTTGACCACAGTACCACAACACTCTTTCCTGTTGAGCTCTCATACAATCTAATGAGTCTTCACAACTCAGCTCTCCAAGCAGCCATGGGATAAAACATATTTAAAATCCTTGGGTGAGATCCTATTTTTTATACCCATGACCAAATCAAACGGATCACTAGAAATCAATGCTACATATTCAAGCTCATCTCTAATTTTTACTACAAATGCCTGCCATTGCTAGCTCATCTACCAAATGACACCTAATTGATATATATATATATATATACACATACACATACATAACAATGGTCATAATCCTTTCCAATGAAAGAAAAGTAGAGACTATTTACACTTATTCAGCTGTCAATTCCAGCTTGTACACCAGTCACTCTTGACCCTGGCTGCATGTTTCATTGTCCTGGGTAACTTTTTAAAAATACTGATATCTAGGTCTTACCCCATGCCAATTAAAATCTAATTTCTGGTGGATGGGACTGAGGCATCTGTATTTTTAAAAGTTTGCACATTATTGTGATGCACCACTTAAAGCAATATAACGATCAAGGAACAAGGGAAAATATAAAAACAAAAATGATAAAATCATTTTGTCTGACTTATCAAACATCATTCTACTATGACTTTTTTTAATGGTGGAGAAATAAATGGCTAAATATATGATTGTCATCAAAGCTAAAAGTAAATATTTTAGATATCTTAATGAGCACAAAGTCCCCAATTTGTTTATATTCCATATGGAATGGGAGAGGGCAGGAATGAGAGTATATCAATTTTTTCACTACGAATCTGGTAGAATAGATAAACAAAGCAAAGATAAAACATATTTCCTGACCTTGGGTCTGCTGGGAAAGAAAGACACATAAACAGATAAACTGTACTACCACTTGGTATGTACCATACCAAAAGCCCTCTAGGTACGGGTAAACACAGAAAGTAGATTAATTAATGTCATGAGAGAAAGGACAAGTTAGGGAGGTCCCTCAGAAAATGTGCAGAGTCTTGCAGAATGAGTTTTATGTGGCAGAGAAGGAGATGGAAATTCTAGCACATCGAACAGTAAATTTAAAAGGAAGGAATCAAGACCTGGGCATGGCATATGACACTTTAGATAGCTCAATGAGCTAGAGTATAGGTTATATGTAGGGAAGCAGATGATGGTGCATTTGAAAAGGAAATCAGATGAGAAATTTTAGGAAAATGCACCTATACTTGAAGCATTAGAACAGCAAGAGAGCAAACAGCTTTGTAAGCTGGAGGATAAACTGATCAGATTCCATTAGAATAATCACTTCAGGGGAACTCTATAAGGTGTGGCAAGAGAGGAAGCTTTAGCCCACACAGGTCTCTGCTGCAATAATTATTTTCTCCTTTGAGCAAAATCAAAGTTTTTCTTCTGCATATGGTGGAGAAAGAATGTGAATATAAATGTTAAAATCAGTAACATCTACTTCAAGATTTCATCACAAAGGTAAAAAAAAAAATCATGGTCAGAAAGGCAGGTGCAGTTGTTTTCTCGTGTTTGTAGGACTCCTAACCGGCTTTCAGAGTTTTACCAAGAGTACATTTCTGGTCTTTGTAGTATTTCCAGCACGGGTCAGATTTACTAAGTATTCTTAGCTCTCTCTCCTGCCTTTTTAACTCTATGGATTGACAAGAAGCCTATTTAAACCAGGAGGTCTTGTTCAAGGAAGATGAAATTTTGAGGGGCTAACTGCAGTGCTATTTGAAACAATTCCATCTGCCCCCTTGTCAATCACATAGTAATGGTGTTTTGTTCATTTCCACATCAAGCAAAAGTCTTTGCAAAGCTCTTCTACAAAAAGATGCAAGGGACACACAACATCAGTAAGCCAAATGATGCATTTCAGAACACATACGCTTTGCTGCATTTATGGGAAGTAATTTGGATAATTGTGACAAATATGTAACTGAGTATGTCATCTAAAAAGTACACTAATTTTATTCATTTATTTATTTTAGGCAAAGCAACCCTTGGTTGACTTCACAGATTGCAAGGACCTTGTCAGCTTACAATCCCTTATTTTTTTTTTTTATTTTTTATGCCTATGGTGCCTGGTCTTCCTAGGTAGTCTCCCATCCAAGTACTGACCAGGCCAGACCCTGCTTAGCTTCCAAGATCAGATGGGATCGGGCTTGTTCAGTGTGGCATGGCCGTAGACAAGTACACTAATTTTATAATTGTCAAGTTAACCACTGAAGACTTAAAGACTGAAGCCACTTCCAAATACCTTTATACAATAATGGCAGGAATGATGTTCTGAGAATGAAAAGTATTTCATAGTGCCAGTCTCAGTGGCTGATTCCATACCTGGCGTGAGAAGTGTATAAACAATTGCACTTTGCAATTAGAATCACTGTGAAGCCCTAAATTCAGGATATTTAAAAAAAAATACAACCTCCTGTTATAGAAGTTTTTATATATAAAATTTTTCTGTAATATATGCCAAAGCAGTTATGAATCAAAATTAGTGCCCCAACACTTTGCATTGAAAACATAGCCTAGTATATATAAGCAACTATGATAGTATTTCACCCATTTTCTTTTGAGGAAAAAGAAAAAAGATTGCAATAAATTGGTTAAGTAAAAAGAACAGTAGCTTAAACTCCACAAACTAGGGCCAGGCTATGTGACCTTTAGGAGTCTCTCTCTCTCTGTTTAGATGTATCCTTCTCTGTACAGAGTGCGGGATTTGAAATAGGCAACATAAAGCAGGATCTAACCTCATCTACACTCATTTTGCAAATGAGAAAGAATGAAAAGAGCTCATCCTGAGTTATTGTGGTTCCAGGGACCTCTGGGTATAGTATATCCAGTTTTGTGAGCATTTGCATTTTCATGTGGAGAAAGCATTTTTCTGATGCTCAAAGAGGTCCTTAACCCCCTAAAAGATTAGGAATAACTTATTCAAGGCTTCTTCCAGTTCAAGTGTCTAAGGCTTAATATCTGGAAAATCCGAAACAGATCTGCAGGTGGCTCCACGTGGAAGGCTCATTATAAGTTGGTTCTGTCATTATATATACAATTATTCAAGAAATATAGTACCAGTGAACACACACACACACACACACACACACACACACACACACCCTTTCTAAATTCATCAGACTTTATGAATTATTTTCCAGGTCCACATCATGAAGAGAAGCCACTTTATAATGAGTTCCTCCTGAGTAAATCGTCAATGAGCTCTAACACAAGCCCACTTTATACTAAAGTGAAAAAAGAAGTAGCCTTGGAAATGATGGCCTGGATTCTATTCTCAAAACTGCTATTATCTTGCTGTATAACAATGAGCAATGCACTTGACAACTATTGACCTCAGCTTCCTCCTCAGTAAAATGGAAACTATATGATGATGGCAAAAAGTTCAAAGTTCATCCTTTCCTCAGAGTTGTATGGTGCAGTTGTGTAGTGTTTATAGTTCTGGTAACCCAGAACTAAAAATGTTGTAATATCTGGCAACCTAGTCCTTTGTCTCCTACATTTCTTTACAATCTTTACAGTATACCCAGGAAAGATTATAGTTAAAATATCAAATAAATATCATGGGTCAAAATCAAGAAATCTTGACATATTGCATAAGAAAGTAGATTTGACATATTGCGTAAGAAAGTAGATTTAACATATTTCTAAACTCAAATGCTAAAACCCTCAAAATCAGCCAGTTTCTAGGGCAATTGTTTTATTGCTGGTATCAGACATTTGAGTACAAGCAGTGAATTAAATTCGTTTATTAAATGCACACTAAAAATGACTTGATATTTAATCAAATGTGTCAATGAAGTTATTCATGAATTGAAGCACTGTACACCAATAATTTTTAAGATGTTCAACATGCCAATAAGATATATCAGGAAGAATGCAAATTGGAACCCAATTTCCACCTAGGGAAAAATGCACAATTGCTCATGAATAGATGTTTCCATTTGTAGGTAGTCATGCTAACTTCGAACAAGCCAGATGCAGTGTGAACTCTGACAGATGGCAATTACTAACTGCAAACTCTTGATCCTTGAGTTAATAATGAAAGTTTCAGAACCAATCTGGGATGATCTGGCTATTCACAGGCAGCTTTGTCACTCTGAAAGTGGACTGATTTCTACATGTACTGTGACATAGATATTCTTCACCCTGAAGGCTTAGATATTGGTATACAGATCTCTGAGATGACATTTTAGGAGGGGTGATCTTTTGAAGAAGTGATTCTCTGGCTTTCTTAGTAAACGTCTCCCATGTGGGC
>NW_011889143.1:333488-340219 GCF_000151845.1 Pteropus vampyrus
GGCCTGGATTCTATTCTCAAAACTGCTATTATCTTGCTGTATAACAATGAGCAATGCACTTGACAACTATTGACCTCAGCTTCCTCCTCAGTAAAATGGAAACTATATGATGATGGCAAAAAGTTCAAAGTTCATCCTTTCCTCAGAGTTGTATGGTGCAGTTGTGTAGTGTTTATAGTTCTGGTAACCCAGAACTAAAAATGTTGTAATATCTGGCAACCTAGTCCTTTGTCTCCTACATTTCTTTACAATCTTTACAGTATACCCAGGAAAGATTATAGTTAAAATATCAAATAAATATCATGGGTCAAAATCAAGAAATCTTGACATATTGCATAAGAAAGTAGATTTGACATATTGCGTAAGAAAGTAGATTTAACATATTTCTAAACTCAAATGCTAAAACCCTCAAAATCAGCCAGTTTCTAGGGCAATTGTTTTATTGCTGGTATCAGACATTTGAGTACAAGCAGTGAATTAAATTCGTTTATTAAATGCACACTAAAAATGACTTGATATTTAATCAAATGTGTCAATGAAGTTATTCATGAATTGAAGCACTGTACACCAATAATTTTTAAGATGTTCAACATGCCAATAAGATATATCAGGAAGAATGCAAATTGGAACCCAATTTCCACCTAGGGAAAAATGCACAATTGCTCATGAATAGATGTTTCCATTTGTAGGTAGTCATGCTAACTTCGAACAAGCCAGATGCAGTGTGAACTCTGACAGATGGCAATTACTAACTGCAAACTCTTGATCCTTGAGTTAATAATGAAAGTTTCAGAACCAATCTGGGATGATCTGGCTATTCACAGGCAGCTTTGTCACTCTGAAAGTGGACTGATTTCTACATGTACTGTGACATAGATATTCTTCACCCTGAAGGCTTAGATATTGGTATACAGATCTCTGAGATGACATTTTAGGAGGGGTGATCTTTTGAAGAAGTGATTCTCTGGCTTTCTTAGTAAACGTCTCCCATGTGGGCTTCTACAGCACTTCCTTCTCGAGTACTCAGTATGTGTTTTTGGAATCAATCAGTGAATGAAGAAATTACTTTCTATAAGTTACTTTAATTACTCATTAGATTGTATACTTCTTTAGAGTGGAATACTCTTTCATATCTTCGATACCTCCCAAAAGTAAAATAATTTGATATCAGTATGAAGCTCATGAGTCCATTCTCAGAAACACTGTAGAGTAGGAGAGGAAGGTCAGAGCTTTGCCTGAAATTCATCCACTGGAAAGGGTGGAAATTGAGATACTGAAGCAATTAGGTCAACAATGTAGCTATACTAGACAGTCTAAGAATCTGAGCCCTTTATTCAAGTCAACCCTTTTTCTCGTACCACTGTGCCATAGTGTGAGCTATTGGGGGGCAGGTGAAGGTACACTGGGACCTAGGATAACAAAAGAGTCTACCTCTGGAAACACTGATCCCACTGTTAGGGAGGATTAATGCTCAGCTTTATCCCACAAAACTGTGGTGAGAAGGCTGCTGCTATACATCCCAATTTAATCAGATTGACATAGAGACTGAGTTTAGCCTAAGCTGACATGTGGAAGCGTCATTATTTATCCAACTATGAAGAGTTAATGAAGGCAGGGATGTTGTCCCTACTACTGTGCCTTTTGATAAAACCTTTTCTATTTGCATTACACTTTATAAGGTGTCTTCATATTCTAATATGAGTGGTAAGCACAAAGTAGATGTTAAATAAAATAATTATCTGTACATTGAAATGAATTATATATTTTGATGAATAAAAATGTTGCAGATTTTCAAAATATTGCAATGCCATTTGATTCAGAGAAGCCTATTATTTGACTGGGAACCACATATGGACCACACTGGAAATAGAAAGACAAACATTTGCATTTCACATAAACAACCTTTGCTGAGTTCTTAATGTTTGTAAGGGACTGTGATTGGATATTCAGAGATGAAAACAGCCTGGTGCCTGCCCTTAGTTAGCTTATGGACTGGTGAGGGAAACAAATACATTTTTTTAAGATAATCATTATATAACATAATCAGTAAACTGAAAAATTAGCTCAATAAACACTGTTTCCAAAAACAATTAAGCTCATAGGGCCATGGTCTGAAAGTTGTTTACGTTGGTATAGTGTGCTATCATCAATGCAAAGTTTTATGAAGGTTGGTACTATTTTACTTTCATTCCATGTCCCCACAGTACCTATGCACATGCTGAACATAATGGACATTTGAAAAACCATGGCGACTACATTGCCTTTCCAAGAAACTCTTTATTAAATGTCATGTCATGTTAAATGGTGTCTGTACTATAATGATGATATAGCATAATGATTAAGTATGCATGCTGCAGAGTCAAATTGACTGATTCAGCTCTTACTCTGCTGCCTCCTAGTCATATAACTTTGGGCAGAATACTTAATGGCCTTGTATGTCACTTACCTCATTTGTAAAATGAGATAATAGTAGTACTTACCTATCCTATAGGAGTGTTAGGAAATCATGACATGTGATTACATGTATATGACTCAAAACATAGAAAGTGCACATGGCAAAGACTCCAAAAATGTCAGGTATTATATTATTACTAAATGTATAACATTATATAAGCATGCTTATAATAACTAAAAAGGGATTTGGACCAATGTCAAATTGAGCTTATTGGGGAGGTAGAACCATGCATGAATTTATTCTTTGTTTAATTTCAAATCCATTAATAGTGCTATATTGCTTAAATAATTTAAAAATTGTTTTTCAAAAACTAGTACAACATTTAGAACAGCTTAAATTGTGTATCTCGCTTGTTCCATTAGAATTAACAAAACCCCATCAAATCCATACATACGTATATTTATTAAATTCCTGTTCTAACCCCAACAGATAATTCTTCCACAGCAACATTCAAAGTCACTCAATCTCTGCCCTTCTTTCTCTCAACTCTCAAATACACATATACAATTGATGCAGCCTATAGGAAGGTGATTACAAGGATATATAAATTAAGTTACTGCCTACATAGAATTCATTTAATAATGATGTTTTGAAAGTGTTCTGGGATTGTAGATTAAAATTGAAAATCACCTTAAAAATATACATCTTCACATCCTGACTTTGATATATTGACTTGTGGCCCTCAGTTATTCTCTGGATTACATAAAATACTAATTTGAATTCTGACACTGAAGTCTGAGAAATCATGTTTCTCCCATAGTGTGTTTCTTTGGAGCCTAATTTTCTGTTTATAGAGAATGACATCTGATCTGGACCACAGTCCTTTGTAAATAAGCATGTTCTCACTATTCTGGTGAAGCTTCATTAACTCAGCCTTTCAATTTTATAGAGTAATATTTTGTGTAATATATAATATTTATATAAGCTCAATAGCACTTGGGAAATTTACCCCTTAAGGGTAAAAAAAAAGAAGATACAGGAAAAAAAAAAAGAACACACAATAAGAGCAAAAATTACCTGTCTGTATATGATGCAGGTCAAACTGTGATTTATAAAATAATGTAATTCCTTCTTTGGAAGTATTAACACTACTTATAAACCATTGCTCTGTAATCTCTATTTCCAGGTTTCTCTTCTATAAGAGATTATGGCTTTCTCTTCCAAGATTGTAACTCCTAGTACAATACTAAACTCTGATTCTGGGACCTTAAATCTAGCTGCTACCAATCAGCCAAACCAAAAAATATGTAAAATCTTAGTGAGCTCCAGTCAATTAAAGTACCTACTGATAGTTCCTGTCTTTGCCATCTGGTATTTGAATGGCTCTGCACCAAGCATCTAATGACAATTAGTTTCTCTGAGAAGAGCCCATTTACTTCCATTTGTCTCTTACTCTAGCAGCAGGAGAGCCTTCTGATAATCTAACCCAGGTAGTCATAGATATCTCTACTGCCAACAGGAAGAAAAGTAATTGTAGATACATCAGCTACATTTATGAACTGGCAAGCACTGCTGAAGTTTAACCATTCAAGCATATTTAGAAGTGGACATTTTGCAATAAACAGCTATTAGGCTCGGTTCTAGGAAAAGAACTGTGCTGTGAAAAGCACACACCTGCTGTAGCAGGCAGTCTATTGAAAGAGCTTTTTATGTTAATTAAATGTATAATTTGTATTTAAGAAATTCTGTATGTCACAATTTCATCTTCAGATGAAACCAAGTATAAGCACTGCCTTAGTACTCAGATCCAACAGCATAATTTGTGGTATTTTATGAGCTTTGTTCACAAAATGTTTACATTCCCTATAGCAACATGTGATTTTACTTATGATTAAATGTAATGAGTTTCTAATGTGTATTTCAGACTGTGGTCCAACACAGAGAGAGAAATGGAAACAAAGATAGAGACAGAAAGAGAAAGATAGAAAGCCCAACAAACAATTTTTTTGTAAAGACAAAACTCAAATCTAACAAGGATAATTTCTGAGCTCTTGGCATAGGGGAATAAATGCCACATTTCCTCTCTGAATTTTGTGTGTAGATGTGTGATAAGCGTTAAATTTCAGCCATATAAGAAAATTGCTTGAGAAAGTTTTGTAATCCAGCTTTCAAGATGTCAATATGTTTTCTATAGGAAATATAGAGAAAAAAAGAAACAGACTGCATGATATAAGTCGTATTTGCTACCAGGATATTTTAATGTTATAATGTTAGCTTTAAAAGAAATAACGTTAATAATAAATGATATGTAGTGGATAATGTCTTTAGAAAATCTGAATGACATCTGATTTTATTGAAATTTAAACAATCCACCATTACGGATACATATAACAAAAGCCTATTATGACAGAAACTTGGCAGAAGATATGAAAGAAAATTCCCAATTTCATTATTACCACCCTTCACTTTAATTATTAGAATGATATTTTTTTTAAAGAAAATGCCTTCCTGGTGACTCTAATGCAGACTCCTATGCAGATAAATAACACATTGTGACTTTTTCAAATTTCCTCCTTAAAAGTGCTCAATTACCACCTCCTTGTCTAAAAGAAAAATGTTACATTTGCTTCAGGGTGGTTCTTCTAAAATAAAAAGAAAGCATCCTTACTTGGAAGTGTTTCAAATTTGAATAGTAGTGCAAAAATTATAACCCTCTCATCTGGGCTCCATCTAGAATAAAGTCTCCTAGGCAACTGAATTAAGTTGAATAATGTCCAAATCATAAAAGCAGGAACCACTTAAACCACTTATTGATCCATTGATTCCTTTTACTGGGTCAAAAGTCAACTGAAAATTATTATTACAATGGTTATAACTTAATGTGGGAAAACTATAGATCTATAGTTAAATCTGCTACTTATTTGCTTTTAAATCATCTGGTTTGAAGCATGACAAGTCCAATTTTCCATTGCTTAATCTATATTTACTGTTGTGAAAACAATGGGAGCTTGTCCAAATTTTGATTGTTCCAGATGTGCATAAAGATCATTTTTCATCTCTACATTTCTTGACTGAGGTCAAATTGCTTAAGGTTGTTTTGAAACTCAACAATGTGCAAATGTCATGTATCAAATTTTTTAAAATATATTTTCTGTAATGGAAATGAAAAAAATCACTGAAAACCAAGGTTATTTGTCATGGACTTCTAATTAGAGACTAGTATATGACTAGAATGTGACAACATTGTGTTATCATAGCTGTCCTCAATACACAATCAAATGTTATGTTGAAGCACTTTGTGAAAAGTACTCTACTTCATCATGCCTTAAAAAATCTTTCTTAAAAGATTTTTTTAGAGGGTAGACATAGCAACCCAACTGCTTCAATTGTAAAATTAATGGCTCAAAATTGACCCTGTGTAAAGTTAGTTGAAAATCATGGGAACATGAATTCTTCTAAAAGATAAGTTAATGACAATTTTGCACCTATAAACATTCATTCTACTTGAATTTGGAAATTTTAAAAGATCCTGAGACTGACTTCTATATTTCTTTTCATCTGTCACATTTCAAGAGAGAGAGAGACTAAACTCTAGTAATGAGCCCTGTTAATGCATTTCTCATATTTCTTACTTTGCTCCACTTCTAAAACCAGAATTCAACAAACAAACTAGAGACAATTATTTGAGGAGGGGTTTATATAAGAATGTATGAAAGCACAAAATTTGTAGCAAGAGATTCTGAGTTCAAAGCATAATTCTCACTCTGAAATTTTTGAAGCCATGAGTGGCCAATTTCTGAGTCTTTCCCAACCACATCAATTGAGAGAAAAATAATTACTTTTTAGAGATGTTTTTAACATCAAAATGATACAGAAGTACTATAAAATCTGACGTAGATAATACATTACCATTTTCATGTTACTTTTACATTTATTACTTTATTTCGAGCTTCACAATAACATGAGTCTGGTAGAGAACTAGAATTACAGTCATTTACAGAAGACATGGAGGCTCAAAAAATTTAAACAACTTATAGATACATTTAATAGATGCTGTTGAAACTTGAGTCAAAATCTGGCCCTGAACCCAGTGTTGTTTTTGTTTGTTTGTTTGTTTGTTTGTTTACTATACAATGACACCTATTGAATCAATGATTTAATGCAATGCCAATGAAATATCAGTATGTCTGATCCTATTACATGGCATCATCATATTAATGAAACATTGTAATTAATACTAGCCAAAAATCATAGCTGAGTTTAATACAGCCAGACCTGTAATGACATTGTTGACATAAGAAACATCCAAATCTGTAGAGAATTTTAATGAGCTTAT
>NW_011889143.1:341399-351520 GCF_000151845.1 Pteropus vampyrus
TCAGAGTTGCATACCAAAATCTCAATACAACTTCATTCAAAACAGAATATGCTCCATTGCAAAAAGAAAAAAAAAAGACACACTCCATTCTTCTCAGTCTATTCTCTTTCCTTATCAAATTATTATTAGTGGCTAACTGGTTCTCTTCTTGGAAGCTTTCCACTTTTTACAATAAATTTTGGAGACCAGTTTTGCAATGTTTTAGACAGTTTAGTATAACAAAATCCATTCAACTAATATTTGAAACAGGTAGCAGAGATATAGTTATTCGCTTGATTTGTCCTTGGTCATAGGATTATTAAGTGGGTATTTGGTTGTATTCGTTTCATATTGCTCCTGTAATAAATTACTACAAAAAGCAGTTTATAATAATGCAAATTTATTATCATCTGCAAGTCAGAAGTCCACCATAGTCTCACTGGACTAAAATAAAAATGTTGACAAGATATCTAGAGGATGTCCACATTCCTTCACTCAGAGTCCTTTATCATCAAAGGTGGCAACATTGCACTTCTCTGACTATTAATCTGTAGTCACATCTCCCTCTGACCACAGACGGAAAAAGTTCTTTAATTTTAAAAAATCATGTAATTAGATTGGGTCTGCCTGGATAACCCAGGATAATCTCCCCATCTCAAATTCCTTAACCTTAATCCCATCTGCAAAGTCTCCCCCCCCGCCCCGCCCCTTACAGTAACATAGTCACATGATCTGGAGATTGGAATGTAAACAACTTTGGGAGATTTTTATTATTCCTGCCACAGTAGTAAAGATGAAATTAGAAGTTAGGACTTTTGATATAGATCAGAGTACTTGTGTCATAGGAGACATTCAACAAAGATGAGGTAAATAAATGCAATAAATGAATTAAAGAAAAGTAGTCCTAGAAATCCAAGTGGCAAAATAGGGTTAGGGTGAATATAACACAGTGATTGGCTTCAAGGTGGATATGATTTCTAGTTATTTTATATTTAATTATACTTCAGTTTTTCAAAATGTGCACTTGATTTTTCTTTACTAAGGTCAAACAATAATATTCAATGTCTGAACAAAGAGTAGGCAATTAACAAAAATTTAAGCCTAAAGCAGTGTGCATTTGACTTGAAAGATAAATCACTTTATTGTCATGGAATAATTTCTCTCTTTCAAGGAAATAGTCAGACAGGCAAGAACAACAGCAGTAATTTAAAAATTCAATCAGCAAAATTAAAGAGAATTTAGAAAACTAAAACATTTAGGGAAAATTGCTACATTTTCTTAAGTTTTTGTTTATTAATCTTCAACATACTGATTAGAATGATATTTTAAAAGGTTTCTGAGAATCATTCTGTATAAGGGGTGCTAATTGCATTCCTCGTAGACTTTTTATAACAGCTTTATTGAGGAGTAATTGACATACAATAACATGAATATACTTAAAATGTGTGATTTGATATGTTTTGATATACGCTTACACCTGTGAAAACATCGTCACAATCAAAATAGTGTACATATCTAACATGACTAAAATTTCCTCATACCTCTTTGTAATTCTTCACTCCCATCCTTCCCAAACTTTAGGCAACCATTTAGCTGATTTTAGATACCACAGATTAATTTATATTTTCTATAATTTTATGTAAATTGAGTCATATAGTATTCACTCTTTATTGTCTGTCTTCTTTCACTCAACATAATTATTTTTCAATTCATCCATTTTGTTGCTTAAATTGATAGTTTCAGTCTTGACAGATTGAAAACAGAAAACTAAGGGCAGTTAAATAGACATTGGGTAGAGGAGGTAGGATAACAACAATACCAGGTAACATTTAAGAAGTTAACAATATATAAGGGAAACTCATTGGACAGAAGTGGGATGATTCATATCCCTAAGATTTAAATATGGCCATATTAGCTTAAAAGATATCTGAACTAGTAGATATTGGGGGACAGTAAGAGACTACAGAATGAACTGAATGGCCATAGAAAATAGCTTGAAAGAAACACCCTATCCCTATTATGTATACCTCTAGAATTTAATCTGGTGAAGTAAGAACAGGTGGCAGGTCAGGTAGGGAAAGATCTTTAGGTGGTGCTAAATAAAAGCCTCTTTCTCCATCCAGAGAATCTTGGCCTCCCAACACCACACTCTTCCATGCTGTTGTCAGAAGTGATGCTTTCCCATGTCTGAGCCACCTCAGGGCTATCATTTGCTATCACCATGCTGACTAAACAAAGCTAAAGGGTGTGGCTCCTCATGTCCTGAACAGGGAATATATATGGGAAGGGCAGGAGGCCTGGGGAAAATCACTGTTGACTTCGATGTAGCTAGAGTGATCAGGAAACCACCAGAGCCTAGACCAGTTAAGGAACAACCAATGATAAGTAAACCTGTGAACTCGAGTCCAGAGTTGGTGGCAATATGAGATGACTCCACCCAAGCTCTGCCTCTTCTTCTTCATAAGATGCAACCACTACTACTACCTGTTCTTGCTTGGCACAAATCATCTCCTTAGCTAGGCAATACTTTTCATGTAACCCACATTCCCAGGCAGTTTCCATCCTCTTTCCCCAAACCAATGCACTTCTGAGATCACCCTGTTTTTCTACCAGGTACAGAAAATAATGATGTTAAAAAGAACCCTTCAAGGTACTTCAAGAAAAAAATTACACACAATTACCACCCCTTTAAGATAACGTAAGAGAGCAATAAGTCCAGCAATATTCATCTGTTATCAAAGGCTGAATATGAAATAGAAATTAAAATTGGCAAACCAGGATACATGACATTAACAAATTGAAAGATAAAAACCATACGTTCATATCAATAGATACAGAAAAAAGTGTTCAACAAAATTCAGCATCCATTTATGATAAAAACTTTCAGCAAAGTGGGAATAGAGAGAACATAACTCAACATAATAAAGGCCATATATGAAAAACCCACAGTGAACATAATTCTCAATGGAGAAAAGCCGAAAGTGTCTGCTTTAAGATCAGGAACAAAATAAGGATGTCCACTTTCACCATTTTTATTCAATATAGTATTGGAGGTCCTAGCCACAGCAATGAGAAAAGAAAAAGAAATAAAAATCTTCCAAATTGGAAAGAAAAGAGTAAAACTGTCATTATTTGCAGATAACATAATACTACATACAGAAAATCCTAAAGATTCCACCAAAAAAAAAAAAAAACTGTTAGAACTGATAATGAATTCATAAAGTAGCGGGATATAAAATTAATATTCAGAAGTTGGTTGCATTTATAAAAACACCAACAACAAACTATCAGAAAGAGAAATTAAGAAAACAATCTCATTTATAATTACATCAAAAACAATAAAATACCCAGGAAAAAATTTAACCAAGGAGGTAAAAGACCTGTACTCAGAATATTATAAGTCATTAAAGAATTGAAGGAAATAAAAAAATAAATGGAAGAATATACCATGCTCATGGATAGGAAGAATTAACATTGTTAAAGAGTCCATACTACCCAGAGCAATCTATAGATTCAATGCAATTTCTATCAAAATACCAATGGCATTTTTTATAGAACTAGAACAAATAATCCTAAAATTTATGTAGAACCATAAATGATCTCAAACAGCCACTGCAATCTTGAGAAAGAAGAACAAAGTTGGAGGTATCATACTACCTGATATCAAACTATACTACGAGGCTATAGTAATCATAACAGCATGGTACAGGCATAAAAACAGGCATACAGATCAATGGAACAGAATAGAGAGCCCAGAAATAAATCTGCACCTACATAATCAATTAATCTATGACAAAGAAGGCAAGAATATACAATGGTGTAAAGACAATCTATTTTTAAAAATGGTGTTGGGAAAACTGGACAGATACATGTAAAAAAAAGAAATTAGACCACCTTCTTAAACCATATACAAGAATAAACTCAAAATGAATTAAAGACTTAAATGTAAGACCGAAACCATGAAACTCCTAGAAGAAAACAGAAGCAGTAAACTCTGACATTGCTCTCAGTAACATTTTTTTTTTCTGATATATCTTCTCAGGCAAAGGAAATAAAAAAATAAACAAAATGAAAAGTTTTTACACAGCAAAGGAAACCATCAACAAAATGAAAAGACAACTTACTGAATGTGAGAACATATTTTCCAATGATACATCTGATAAGGGGTAAATAGCTAAAATTTATAAAGACCTCATACAACTCAACACCAAAACAAATATTAATACTAAGCAATGCAATTAAAAAATGGGCAGAGGACCTGAATAGGCATTTCTCCAAAGAAGACATACAGATGGCCAATAGACAGATGAAAAGATACTCAACATCACTAATCATCAGAGAAATGCATTAAAACCACAATGAAATATTACCTCACATCTGTCAAAATGCCTATCGTCAACGAATCAACAAACAAATAGTGTTGGTGAGGATGTGGAGAAAAGGGAACCAATGTGCACTGTTGGTGGGATTGCAAAATGGCACAGCCACTGTGAAAAACAGTTGGGAGGTTCTTCAAAATTTTAAAAATAGAACTACCATATGACCCAGCAATTCTACTTCTAGGTATTTATTCAAAGAAATCCAAAACACTAATTCAAATAGATGCATTCACCTCTTTGTTCTCTGCAGCACTATTTACAATAACCTAGATATGGAAGCAACCTAAGTGTTTATCAATAGATGATTGAATAGAGAAGTGGTACATATATATATAATGGAATATTACTCTGTCAGAAAAAATAAAATCTTACCATTTGCAACATGGATGGACCTAGAGAGTATTATGCTAAGTGAAATAAGTTAGACAGAGAGGGGACCATATGATATCACTTATATGTGGAATCTAAAGAACAAAATAAACAGACAAAATGGAAACAGACTCATACAGTAAACAAACTGATGATTGCCAAATGGGAAGGGCCTGAGGGGCTGGGTGAAAAAGGTGAAGGGATTAAGAAGTACAAAATTGGTAGTTATAAGATATTCATGGGGATTTAAAGTACAGTATAGGAAATATAGTCAGTAATATGGTAATAACTACGTATAGTGCCAGGTGGATACTAGACTAATTGGGGAGATTATTTCATAAATTATATAAATGTCTAATCACTATGCTCTATACCTGAAACTAATATAAAATAATATTGAATATCAACTCTAATTGAGAAATTAATATTCAAAAAATATTGGCAGGCCAGGAACAAGGGACACCAGAGAACTCCACCATTCCAAGTAATGCCCTCTGTATAGTGAGGCCTAGAGACATAGAACTATAGGGAACAAACTTGCACCAACAGGATGTGTTTATGTTGATGATTAAAATAAAATCAGTAAGATGTGAAAACGGGATGTGTGTGTATGTGTGCACAAGGTCTCTGATGGTGGAGGGGAAAAAAGGAAGGGAAAAGACAAGTATGTGAGAAAGGAGGGGGTTGGGGGTCCTCCAGGATTAGGGGCCAGACTTTCAGGTTTATAGATAGGCAGACACTAGGGATAAGAGTTGGATGAAGACTGAGAATTAAAGACAAATTTCTCTGCTTACCACTTTAATCTACATGAAAGAAGGAAAAGGGCTCCATATTTCTACATGTGTGGTGGAGTAGACCCAGATATAGATAGAGGTGTGATGTGAGTATGGTGACAGTGCCATCTACAAAAAAAGTCAGGAAAAATACCTCCATGCCACATATCTCATTGTGGCATTAGTTGCATGCCATCCTATGTTGTAAGCAAATGAAATCCCTAGAAGGACCAAATATCTCTCCTTACTAAAAGTCACTGAGTACTAAAATAATGGTGTTTGGCAGCCACAAATCCAACACTTACTAGATCACTTTCTTAGATCCTAATTACATCTTAGTCACTCGATTAGACCTAAGAAACCTGGGACTGGAGCAATGGCCTACCAAGGATGAAATAGTGGGAGTGATCTGCTATCTGTGCAGGCAATAATGTGTAGCATTGTTTACAAAGACTTTTAACAAAAGAAGAAAGCTGAGTGATAGCTCCTCTTATTTTTACTACCACCTCCATACTCCAGCACTTCTTAATAAAACCAACAAAAAAATAACCTCCCCCACCTCCCAAAATTATCTTTTTTGTGTGCTTGGTGTTAAGTTTCTTAGACCTCTGGGTTTAATGTTTTGTTTTGTTTTGTTTTGATTTTCAAATTTTGAAAAATTTCAGCCATTATTTCTTTGGATATTTTTTTCTGCCACCATTCCTCCCTCCCCCAACCCCTGGGCAATCCTGCGGGGACTTCAATTATACATATATTAGACCACTTAAGACATATTTCACTGTTCACTGCTTCTCTGTTCAATTTTTTCATCTTTTTTCTCTTGTCTCATTTCAAATAGTTTTTCTTGCTATGAGTTCAAGTCCATTAATCTTTTCTTTAGCAATATCTAATCTTGTATTAATTCTATCCCATGTATTTTAAACTCACACATTGTAATTTTTATCTGTAGAAGTTGATTTGAGTATATTTTTAATCATCTGTGTCTCTATTTAACTTTTGGAACATATGGAATATGGTTATAATAAATGTCTTAATGTCCTTGTCTGATAATTCTAACATCTGTATCCATCCTAGGTTGATTTTGATTGATGAACTTACTTCCTCCTAATGGTTAGTATTATCCTGCTTCTTTGTCCGTGTGATTAGTTTATATTGGGTGGCTGATGTTGTGAATTTTATCTTATTGGGTACTGATATTTTTATATTCCTGTAAATATTAAGCTTTGCTCTGGGCTGCAGTTATTTGGAAACAGCTTACTCCTTTTGTATCTTGCATTTAAGATTTGCTAGGTTGGACACGGCATTCAGTCTATGGCTAATCCCCACTACTGAGGCAAAATCCTTTTGTGTAATCAACAAAAATGTCCATAAATTTTAAGGTTTTTCAGTTTGATTGGAACAGGGCCTATGTTAGCATCAGGTAATAATTCTCTTATCTTCTCTCATGGTTGTTTTTTTTTTTTTTTTTCCTCTAAGTCTGGTTAGTTTTCTCACATGCATGTTCTGATAAGTAATCTCCTAAATAGTTGAGAGAGATTGTCTGCAGATCTGTTGAGCGCTTTCTCTGTACTACTGTCTCCTTTCTGGTATTCTGTAATATGAGCACTAGCTGCCTTGGTTTTGCCAGACTCTCAATACAGTTTACTCGACTTTGTGATTAAAATCTGGCTCCATCTGAGTTTTTTTTCCCTGAACTGCAGGTTGAAAATTCTTACAAAGCAGGTAGGTGAGATAAATGTAGAGCTTGCCTTGTTTATTTCTCATCTATCAGGGATCCTTATCCTTCATTGCCTGAAGTCTAGCATCTTGAAAATCATTGTTTAATATATGCTTCTGATTCTTGAGTTGTTTTAGGAAAGAGGATAAATCCATTTCCGGATACTTATTCTTATTTGTAAG
Organism: Pteropus vampyrus; assembly: GCF_000151845.1. Lineage (NCBI taxonomy): Eukaryota > Metazoa > Chordata > Mammalia > Chiroptera > Pteropodidae > Pteropus > Pteropus vampyrus. The sequence continues at coordinate 348,799 of NW_011889143.1, forward strand.
CAGAAATGTCAAGTCACAACAAATACCATTTTGTGTGTATAAGTGGTTTGTGCTAATTTTTATCTTCAAATAACATAAAATATAGTGGCTATTATATGTCAGACACTCCACATACATGATCTCACTGAACCCTCATACCAATTCCATGTAGTAGACATTATTGTCATTTCCACTGTTCAGATGAAGTCACTGAAGTTCAGTGAGGTTAAGCAGTTTGGTCAAAGTCACACACTCAGTAAATAGAAGTTGACCTAAGACTTAATTCAGACCTGTCTGAAACCAAAGACTCTGATCTTAACAGCATCGCTATCCTTTCATTGACTGTCAACCTACCCATAATTTATGTGTTATTATTAATACAAAGGCAATCATTATCATTTTTATAGCATTTAGGAGTATGGTTAATTTTTCTCTAGTACAGACTGTAAAAGTACTTATTAAGCCAAGAATAATTATCATACCAGAGACATTGTATGCCTTGGGTTTAGACAAATAAATCTAAATGTCATCTTGTCAAACCTAAATACCAACATTTGTGTGTGCAGCTTCTAACAACACAACCTTTGAAAATTTGTTTTTTCTTCAATTGCAAAAGATACAAGATCTGTGGGAGTAACAGAATGCTTAATCTTGAGTGGTGCCAAATGCAGGTAAAACAGCTTGGGAAAAACAAGTACCATTTGAAAGCTGCACCTAGGGCTTAGCAGGAGTTGTGTCATTTTATTCACAAGTTCCCCAAAGTTGCTGTAAAACTTTATTCCCCCAAATAAAGTGGTTTGCATGTAGCTGGCAATTGTCACTATAAACCAACTGATTCCAAAGTTCTAGCAAGGTGAATAGAATAGCAAATGGGGCCAGGGATTTGCAGAAGTAGGTTATCCAAGGACTCATCAGAAACTGGAGAGTTAGCATTGGCAAAGCATTATCTAGCAGGTGAGTCTGAGGAGTTTAGGCCCAATGCCCTATTGTACCTATCCTTTCTGTCCAAACAGCCCACAAATTATACAAAAGAAAACAAACCCCTCGTGTGCACCTAGTTTCATCATTTTGTGGCTGAAAGTGAGTAGAATGGGGAGAAAGAATGAAGTTTTTCACCCTCCAGTTTATCCTCAACACTGCTGCCAGCATGATCTTTCTAAAACATGAGTCTGACCATGCAGTTTTCCAGACTAAGAACTTATGTTTCTTTACCATATCATACAAGGGCTTTCACAGTCTGGCATCTGTTCTTATTTAATCTCTAACCATGAACTTATGCCATGACATAGTAAACTCACTGCTGTACTCTAAATGGATCATGCTATGTCAACATGCTCTCTCTTTCTCTTTGGAATGGCCTGCACCCTACCCCCACCCTCACCATTTACCTTCTTAGAAAAGTCTTCTCTATCTTTCAAATGACAGCTTAAAAATCTCCTATTTTGTGCCATGTCTTCAACTTGCTCAAATATATGTCAGCACTTCCTCCTTATTCTAACACTATATGTAGTTCTTACCTCAAGTATTGTATTTATCATACTGCATCACATATATGCATATGCTTGCCCAACTCATCTATTATACTGTTAGCTCTTGATGGGAAAGAATATATCCTCCACCACGTTGTACCCAACAAATGATAGATAAGTGGGTAAGTTGGCAAAAAGGAAAAAAAAGAGAGGATAGAAAAAATGGACAGACTGGCAATGAGTGTTATTGAAAAAAATTAAGTTTTGAAGAAAATTATAATAATATGTTTTAAAACAGAGGGTATCCATGTTAATCATCAAGGAAAAATGCCAGAAGTTCTCCACATCATTGAGAAGATACGTCTGTATTATTAGGTTGATGGGAAGACTGCAAAAATTATTTTAACTTACTCTTCATTGATGCTGACCATTTTTCTTCATTTTATTCTTCTTTGTTGGCAACCATGTTTTTACCTATATTGGCAGTATGGAGTAAGAAATTATGGAGAAAATTTAAATAATAGCATGTATGGAGTTATTCTTAAATAAAGCCCAAATATATTTATATTCTAATGTAATATAGTGAATAATAAATGTCTCATTCAATATATCATTTGGTAAAGTTTTTATGAAGTTGAGATCACTGTTGTCTTGACTTTCGAGAGGTCACAATAAATTGTCATTGTGAGCTTCAAGCAGTGTATATTTACCAAACATTCAATACTACAAAACAAAAAACAAAAAAAACAAAAAACATGGAAGTCCATGTGTTGCAAATCTATAATGATTATAAAGTCGAGAAATAAAAGTACGTTTATAGAAAAGACCTTAAAAGCAGCTAGTTACCGGTCAAACTTTTCACTTAATACATCTGAAAACTACAATCCAGAGATGTTAACAAACCTGTCCAAAACCATACAGTGAATTGACAGGGAAGTGGAAACAAGAACTCCTGATTCCTAGTCAAGGATACCTTTACCATACAGAAGATGGTATACTTGATTTATACATAAATACTTTTTACATCACACCATTTCCATAAACAATGCCTTACAAGCATCTAGCAGTTAACGTAAATTAGTGAATTGAGCCAGATACAGAGCAACGAGGAGTGGTTGACTTAGGAGTGAACTGGACAGTAAATGCCCCATATAAAAGGAGAGCCATCAACTGATGGTTTCCACATGGGAATATAGACCCAACATTTCATAATCCTCTGATTATATTCACAAAGAACTGGAAATCCAAATACTAATGTGATATCTCTTGATAAT
>NW_011889143.1:352465-370224 GCF_000151845.1 Pteropus vampyrus
AGGCAGTGTCATCAAACTGTATTCATCTTTGCCTTCTTCACAGCCACACTCAAAGAAAAAAATTTGCTAGTTTCACTTAAGAATGTCCTGATAATGCACTAAAAATGTTTACTTTTATTAAATCTCAACTCTTAAGTACAACCTTTTAACATTCTGTATAACAAACTGAGAAGTAAGCATAAAGCAGTTATGCTGAATAATGAAATACGATGGTTGTCTCAGGAAAATATTTGTGTGATTGTTTGAGCTGCAGGCTAAACTATCTGCATTTTTGTATGAAATATCATTTTTACTTGATGACTGGATGACAAACTATTGTCATTCTGACATTTTTTGAAAGTGAAAAAATAAGTCTATCACTTCAAGGAAAACTGATAGTATTTTTTACTAATGATAAAATTTGAGATTTCAAGCAATACATAGAATTTTAGATGTTTTGTAGCAGCCCCGATAAGCTTCATAGCTTCCCAATTCTTAAAGACACTTCTGATGAGATTGGTGGTGATACTAACAAATGTGTTTTTTGATATTATATAAGAAAATGTATTAACATATAGATCTGTGTAACATGGTAAACCAAAATTTACCATTATCAAATAATGAGTAATTGATAATGTTACATAATTATCCATTTAAATCACAAGACATAGCAATAGACTTTAATATAACAGAGTATAAAAAGTTCATTGATAGGATTTCAGATTTTATGTTGTAACTAACCTATAGGAAACTACTCTTTGTTGAGTTTAGGTATTTCAATATCCAAGAAGGATGTCCACAATTATCATAAAAGGCTATTACAATCCTCTTCACTTTTCCAACTCTGTATATGGTGCCCAATTATCTTCATATACATTAATCTAAACAGCATATTGCAAATGATTGAATGCACTTACTTTAATGAGAATTTCACTTTTCTCAACAGATATTTTTGTTTTGCAAAATAAAGTTATTTTTCATAAAATATGTTATTTATGTTAACATGTAATAGATTTATTATTGTTATTTTTAAATGAGTTACTAAATAAAATCTTTTGAAATCTCAGTTTTAATTTTAAATACAATAAATTTTGATAATTTAGACATAGACAACTCACATAAACAAAAGCTCTGTGGAGTTTCAATAATTTTTAAAAATTAAAGAAATCCTGAGTCCAAAAAACTTGAGAACCACTGCTATATACTAACTTGTTCAATAAGTACTCATTGAAAGTCGAACACTATAGTCAAAGCTAGGGGATAATGTGATAAACAAGACAGACATCGTCCATATAGTCATAGAGATGATAAGCTTGATGGAAAAATGGTCAATAATCAAGTAACACATTCAATAATAAATTAATCACGTTTTTAAAAGGTGCTATTTAAGAAATAGGAAGGGTACAATGTTAGTAAATAACCAAAATCTTATCCTACCATGCCCTACTTTCATTCCTACATTCTCTCACATCTTTCTTTACAATGAACTTATAGTTTTACAGCTATTACTTTTGCCTGCCAAGACTTCCTTTTCTTTTCTACTAGTAATATCACTGCAATTATTTTTTAAGGGGAGCCTAGAAATAATTACTTCTTCCCAGAAGTGGACACATGATTCAGTCCTAACAAGACGAGTATATCATCTTCCAGTCCAGAATGCTCAGGGAGGTATATAAGACACAAGTTGAACTAGAGAGTTCTTCTGGTGAACCCAGATCAAGGGTGCAAAGACCATGTAAGCCTAGAGGCATATAAATCACAAGGTGGAGAGAATGTACCTGAGAACAAAGTCAATATTGTGGGAATCAGAGGAAATAAACAGAGAAATAAATGAAGAAAGAACTGAAGGTATGTACAGATGAAAAGAAAGACAGAAGGAGAGGCATTAGAAAGGGATATTATTCTATTATGAAAGCCAATATATTATACTTGTTGTTTTCTTTCCTTTTTTTTTTTTCTTTTTTTGTGCAAGCTACCACTACTGCCTTGGCTCATTTTCAATTTATTTTCTTTATTAATCACATTCAACATGAAGAAAGTACCAGAATAATTGTAGCAAACACTTATATATTCATGATCCAGAATTAACAAATAGAGATACAAGTGAATCCCTTTCCATCTTTTTCCCTTCCCTATTTCCTTAATGCAATCACTATCTTGAAGTTATTGTTTATACTTTTATACTATTATGTCATAAGGTATATAGCAATTGTCGATACATAATACAATTTTTGTGTTTAAAAGTTTATTAAATGGAATATACTACATATCCATCTGTACCTTGCATTTTCACTTAGTATTTTTATTTTTAGAGGTTTTATTTGATAGAAAGTTGTTTTTTTTTTGCATTTTAACTGCCCCTAGAATTTTATTATATAAATTCACCACAATTTATTTATACATTACTCTATTAATGTATATGTGGAGGTGAAATTGGTAGGTCATAAGTTACTCTGGGCATGTGCACCCTCAACTTGACCAGATATTGCCAAACCTCCAAAATTGTTGTGACAATCTTGATGCCAACTTACAGTAGATGAAAACTTCTGTTTTATCAGCCCCTTATCAATATAATCCAACTTTTTGAATTTTGTTAATCTAATGGAAAGAAATTGTTTGATATTTCATTGTTATTTCAATGAACATTCTCTTGATAACAGTTTATGCATCTTTGCATACATTTATTAGGTAAAGTATACTTTTCTGTGAATCAGCTGTTAATTATTTTTCTCTTTTTTGTTGTTGGGTGGGAGTTTATTCATTCGACCAATATTTATTGAATGTCTATTATTTGCCAAGCACTGTTTTAGGTACAGGAAATCTAGCAGTAAACAAAATATACAAAAATCTCTGCCCTCGTGGAACTTATATTCTAGTACAGGAGCTCCTTAAATATCCCATATACAAATATCAGTTATTACATTTTGAATATCTCAGGCTTATATTTAACTTTGTGGCATCTTTTGATAAACAGAAGTTTTAAATCTTAATGTAGTCATAATTATCAATAATGTCTTCTATAATTTGTGCTACTTGGATTTTGTTTAAGGAATTCTTTCTTACCCCAAATATCAAGGCATTCACTGATATTTCTTCTAATATTTTAATTTTTAAATTTTTACATATTACTTTAATCTGCTGGGAATGTATTTTTGTAATATGATGTAAATTAAGGATTTAATCGTATTTTTATCATTTGCATAAACAATTGCTTCAATAGTATGTTTGAATAATCAATTCCATCACCACTGATTTATAATGTAACTTCTATGATATATCATTTCAATATATAAATAAATGAGGTTTTTTTCTGAGTCCTCCATTCTGTCTTCTCTGTGCCAAATAAATAATAAATGGTCATTTTTTAACCGTAAAGAAATATTTAGAGGTCCATGAAGAGATGTATGTTCCGAATGTTTATCACATCATTTTTAATAATAGAAAAATAAAACTTTTATGTAATAACTATATCCAACAACAAAAGATTGACTAAAAATAGTCACTATATCCAGACCACAAAATAATGTGCCCTTTTTGAAATCTAACCTAGCCAACATAAATTTATCGATGTAGAGATATGTTTACAACTTACTAATTGGGAAAAAAACTTAGGTTACAATAATAATATCACATTTATCTTAAGATATAATGCACACAGAGAAAAACATCTGAAATGATAGATGTTAAATTGGTAAAAAGTGGTTATTTCAATGAAATGGGATATTTATTTTCTTCTTCTCCATTATTGGTATTTTCCCATTATTCAAAATATTTTCCTAGAAAATTATTTAAATGATTCTATTAATTTCAGCATCCTTATCATAATCCTACAGGGTATATATATTACTTAATATTTAATGAACTTCAGTAGCAGAGTCAGTGTAGTAGAAAAACATTGGCTTTGAGGCCATACGGACTCTAATTCAAATTTTGTTCCCAGTATTTTCTGTTCATATTTTCATGTGTTGTTTCTGATCCTTAATTTCTGCATCTATAAAATTGAAATAATTCATTTCTGGTCAAATTGACAGAGTAGGTAAACACTGTGTTTGCCTCCTATCACAACCACATCAAACTAAATTACAGGACAACAATGATTGAAAATTGCCTGAAATCTAGCTGAAAAGAAGCCCTACAACTGGAGATATACAAAAGAGGTCACCTCAAAACTGGCAGGAGTGGCAGAGATGCAAACGAACTGGTCCCACACTTGCATTTAGAGGTTGAAGATTGAGAGAGATGTCTCGGCTGTAGAGGTGTCCTCAGAGGAGCGAGGGGTCCCAACACCACACCAGGTTCCCCAGCCCAGGATTTCAGTGTCAGGAAGGGAAATCCCCACAAAATCTGAATGTGAAAATCAGCAGAGATAGTGGCTGAGTGGGGCAAAGGGCTGCAGAGTTCTCACACATGAACTTACTTGCTGATGGATTTTCTCACTGAGCTCCAGCTCTGAGGCAGCAGCTCAAAAGGTGCCAAGGACACACAGGGAGGAAATGAGTTGTCTGGCTTTCGGGCTAGGGTTGGAGGAGCAGTTTTCTCCTAGATAGAAGTACTGGGAGTAGCCATTTTTTTTTTTGTTGACCCCTCTCCCATCCTGGCTTGCAGACACAGGTGCCATATCTGAGTCTCCATCAACAAAGCGAATGTTGTTCATCCTGCCCTGGTGATTCCCTGAGACCTGCCTTTCTCATCTTGCAGGCAACTCTCAGTGGCTTTTCCATACAAACAGCCTGTCTTGGCTCATGCTGTGGACTTTCCTAAAATCTCTCTAAGGTTCACAAACCCCAAACAAGCAGCATCTGGTCTCTGTGTGTTCCATACCTCTTGATGAGCAGCCCCAAGCCCAGCACTAGCAGCAGCCAGCCTCAGTTCATAGCTTGGTCTCTTGAGGCACCTAGAAGCCTAGCGCAGGTGGCGACTATTTGCAGATTGTTTACTGGCTCATGCCAAGTGGCTGGCCCCTGGCAGGGCACAGGCCGTAGCTGAACTTGGCCTGCATCAGGGCCTGTCCCAGGAGTCTCCGGGGCCGGTATGCCCTGTGGCTGGCTTCAGACTGAGCCAGAGCACTACCAGGGCCTGAATCTTAGAATGACACACCCAAAAGTTTGACTGGGTAGGCACCAGTCCTCTGATAAAGTGAATCTTGCTATGTAGGGTCAGCCCCTGCACAACAGCCCCTTCACCATAGTCATCAGCCGGTCCTCACAACCAATCAGCCAGAGGGCCAATCCCTCCCATTGATGTGCAAACAACAACCAAAGCTCAACTACAACAGGAGGGCATATACAACACATACAAGGAACACACCTGGAACACCTGACACAGGTGGCCAGGGAGACTGCGCCACTAGGCCCCAAAGGACACCTACTATATAAGGCTACTCTAATAATACCAGGAGACATAGCAGCTGTACCTAATACATAGAAACAAAAACAAATAGGCAGCCAAAATGGGAAGACAAAGAAACATGCCACAAATGAAAGAACAGAACAAAGTTTCAGAAAAAGAACTAAACAAAATGGAGACAAGCAATCTATCAGATGCACAGTTCAAAACACTGGTGATTAGGATGCTCAATGAACTTTGGGGAAAAGCAGAGGAACTCAGTGAGAACTTTAACAAAGAGATAGAAAATGTAAAAGTAGAGATAGAAAACAAACAAAAAAAACAGCAGTCAGAAATGAAGACTACAATAACTAAAATGAAGAATACTGTAGGAGGAATCAGCAGTAAATTAGATGAAGCAGAGGACTGAATAATCGATTTAGAAGATAAGGTAACAGAAAATACCCAATCAGAACAGCAACAAGAAAAAAGAATTCAAAAAATGAAGATAGTTTAAGTGACCTCTGAGACAATATCAAGCATACCAACGTTCCATAACAGGTGTATTTGAAGGAGAAAGAGAGCAAGGAATTGAAAACTCATTTCGAAAAAATGATGACAAAACACTTTCCTAACCTGGAGAAGTAAATAGACATACAACACCAGGAAGCACAGAGAGCCCCAAATAAGATAAACCCAAAGAGGTGCACGCCAAGACATTATAATTAAAAATGCCAAAAGTTAAAGACAACGAGAGAATCTTAAAAGTCACAAGAAAAAAAAAAAGCAGTTAGTTACCTACAAGGGAGCTCCCATAAGGTCAGCTGATTTCTCAGCAGTAATTTTGCAGACCAGAAAGGATTAGTAGGAAATATTCAAAGTGCGAAAAGCAATGACCTACAACCAAAATTACTCTACCCAGCAAAGCTATCATTTGAAATGAAGGAAAGATAAAGAACTTCCCATTCAAGAAGAAGCTAAAGGAGTTCATCACCACCAAGCTAGTGTTATAGGAATTGTTGGAGGGACCTCTATAAAAGAAGAAAAATATATATATCAAAAATATGAATAATAAAATGGCAATAGCTACATATCTATCAACAATTACTTTAGATGTAAATGGATTCAGTGTTCCAATCAAAAGATAGGATAGCTGAATGGATAAGAAAACATTCCCCTTACATATGGTGCTTACAAGAGACTCACTTCAGATTAAAAACCTTACACAGACTTAATGTAAAGATATGAAGTCTTTTGTTTAGTTCAGAAAAAGAACTAAACAAAATGGAGACAACATATTTCACAAAAATGGAAATAAACAAACAAAAAACCTGGGTTAGCAATATTTATACCAGACAAAATAAACTTTAAAACAAAGGCTGTAACAAGAGACAAAGATAGACCCTGTAATCCCACTTCTGGGTATTTATCTGAAAAAACCCAAAACACTACTTCAAAGGGACATATGAATTCATATGTTCATTGCAGCATTATTTACAATAGTCAAGATATGGGGGCAACTTGCATGTCCATCAATGGATGAATGGATAAAGAGGTAGTACATATATACAATGGAATAATAATCAGTCATAAAAAATAATGAAATCTTGCTGCCTACAACAACATGGATGGACCAGGGGATATTGTGCTGAGTTGAATAATTCAGATAGAGAAAGAAAAATACCATATAATTTCACTTATATGTGGAATCTAAAGAACAAAATAAACAAACAGGAAAACAAAAACTAACTCATAGATACAGAAAACAAATTGATGGTTGCCAGATGGGAGTGGGTTTGGTGGGGTGAGTGAAAAAGGGTAGAGGATTGAGAAGTACAAATTGGTGGTTACAAAGTAGTCATGGGAATATAAAGTACAGCATAAGGAATATAGTCAATAATATTATAACCATATACGGTGTCAGATGGGTACTAGATTTATTGAGTGATCACTCTGTAAGTTATATTAATGTCTAATCAGTATGTTGTACACCTGAAACTAATATAATATTGTATGCCAACTGTAATTGAAAAGCAAAAATTATCAAAAAAATTGAGGTCTATGGCCATGCCACCCTGAACGTGCCCTATCTCATCTGATCTCGGAAGCTAAGCAGGGTCAGGCCTGGTTAGTACTTAGATGGGAGACCACCTAGGAATACCAGGTGCTATAGGCGTTAAAAAAAATTTGAAAAAACTCATAAAACTATTGTGCGGAATACATTAAATTGTGTATGTAAAACAGCACAGTGCTCAGCACATTAAAAAGTAGTGAAACATGGTAGTTATTGTTATTAATTATATACGGTACTCAAATCATGTTGCAGAATCCAGGGGGAGAAGGATACCATGCTGTGAAAAACAATACAATAATGCAATCCGACAGAATGGAAATGGCAAGATAGTGTAGGAGAAGTCTCATATCAGAACTGGGTATGATAGAGATACTGTCTTAAACCATGTTTCAAACAAAATCAGTCCCAACAGACAGTAAAGTAGAATTACAGTTTTGGCAGAGATTTTCTTTGAGTATTTCCCCAGAACATGTGCTGTGCAAATCTACCTTTGTGCGCATTTGTGCACATGCGTGTGCTTGTTTTCAATTTGGCTTGTTGTTATATTGCTCCACAAGAAAATAACAGTGCTCAATACATTTTGATTTGAAGAGAATGGTGACGATTTATGATATTGAATCACTTTAGGCTACGTTTCAGGAAATAGAACACTAAAAAGGTTATGTTGTACAGCTAAAATTTACTCTGCTATAATTTTGAATAATAAATCATTGTGGAACTTACCAAAAGTTCAAAGCCAAATTTTTCTATGGTTACTATAGTGAACAGCAAAGAACTTGAAGATTAATTATAATCTATCTTAAAATAAAGCTATATTATAAATTATATAATTATTATACATAAGATTTTGAATTTTTTACCAATATCCAAGATATGTGGTATGTTAATGCATATACATATATACATAAATAAAGATGACAAATTCTCCTTGTGTGAATCTTAATATAAAGAGCCTTGCTAAGTTATTAAAAAAAAAGCAGAAACAATTTATCTGGCTTTATATTATATTCAGTAAACAATTAGAAAAACATATGCCTTTGAAAGCACTGAAAGTTTATCTAATGAGAAGTTATGTTTTAGGTATAAAGAGATGGAACTAGCATTACGCTTGTAATCTTGACCTTGCCACTCACACCTCATTCTACAGTTCACAATTACCTTACACCCTCGACCTCTAGTTTAGACAGACTCTCTTATCTTTACTGGTACTGGGTATTTATTACTTTTCTAAAAGCCCTGTCAAAATAGATGTTTATGTTTTCCATTCAACTACTTTAAGGTCAAGAAGTTATATCTTCATCCCAATTTTAGATCATTACTCCACCATACTCATGTAAATTTTTTTTTCTTTTTCTTTTTCTTTTTTTATTTTTGAGGTTTATGACATTCAAGTATACCACCTCTAAATCTTCTTTTTCCATATACTAACTTATTGGTTAATCCCCAAATTCAGGGGTCAGAAAACCACAGCTCATGAACCAAATTTATTCTGCTCTATTTAGGAAATAAAGTTTTATTGGAACACAGTCATAAGCTTGTTCACTTAGTATAGAGTCTATAACTGCTTTTGCACTACAAAAACAGATTTGAGTCATTGAAACAGAGACCATGTGACCTGCAAAGCCTAAAATATTTACTATGTGGCTTCTGATAAAAGAATTTTGCTGACATTGAAATATTCAGCACATTTTTTATAAATCACCCCTTTGCAAGCCCTGTCATCCTCTTTCATGGCTTTAAAGTGACCCAAACAGCACTTCTTAGTGCCTTGACTTTTTCATTGTCAAAGACCATCATTTCTACTCTCCTCCAGTGACCTTCTCTCATGATCATTCCCCAGATCTTGTCAACACCTGAAACTGCTTCATTTCTCTAATTTTAAAGTCAAATATCTCACTCTTTGTCCACAACTACACTTACTTTTCTTGTTATGGAAGACACTGTAAAAATAGATGTGAGAGATATCCATATAAAAGCTATGCTTGTCTGCATGCAATAAAGAAGTATACCCCAATAGGGAATAAAAAGGACAATGCAAAGACAGAACTTTGGGGAATGCTCAGGTTTTGAGAAATAGAGAAGCTATGGATGGATCCTGAAAAGAAACTATCTGAGAGGTAGGAAGAGGCCTAAAAGAACACTGTATTGTGGAATCCATCGGAAGGTAGCTAACAGGATAAGACTGTCAATAATGTTAAATGTTGCAAAGAAGTGATGTGTATGTATTGAACAAAGTAGTGAATGTGTCATAGAACACTGGATAAAATGTCACCTGAATACTAAGATCTCAGTTCATGTCTTTCTTCTCAAAAGGCTTTTGTTGATCAATGACTTTCATTAGATTGTGCAAACCTATTGGGAGGATATATAGCCTTAAAAATAATAAAATTTCAGCTTATAATCTAACTATGGTTTTGAAATTGCACATTTAAATAAATATATTTTATGATAAAACATTAATAATATTGATGCACAGAGGAGAATGCCAAGCAGTAAAAGGTATCTTTATATATGTCAGCCTGTTACCAGAACTAAAAGCAAAAACAGTAATAGTAAAATAAAACAGAACTGGTTGGACTGAAATATCCTATGTGATTTTCCTTCCTATCACTTCCTTACCTCAAGCTCTTTTCCCAAGAATCTGCAATGATAAAATTATTGGCTCTCAGACCACTTCTCAGCATATTGATAAAGTTGCTTAGTTTTCTTAATGTGCAGGGTCCTTTGGAATAAAGAAAGAGAAGAAGAGGTATAGAAATATGGCATAAGCAGCATTCATTCTTTTAGTAGGCATTTGTTGAGTGGCTGCTATGTGCCAGTCACTCTGCTTTGTGGAGAGAGGGGAAAACAACTCAATGCAAAGCACAAATTAGAGAAAACAGAATATGGAAGTTTTGGAAAATGCCAGTTGAACCTATGTTTTGCTTTCATTTGTATGATGTTAAGGATGATTTGCTCCCAATTATAATAGAAACTGAGAATTATTTATGAAAAAAATAATAAAAGAAAATATTCACAAGACCATTGGATCATGAAATATTTAGCTACCTGTGAATAATCAAATTTCACCTCTGAAGGTCCTGATCTTTCAAAAAAGAAAGTTGCAAGGAGGGCTTCAAAGAGATAACACTTAGGTAAACTGAAAGCAAAATATCATAAATCTGTCAAATCTGTTTCCTAACTTAATGCTACAATAGAGAGTAGACAAAGAACTATATTTCTCTATTATGAGATTAATCACAGGAAAATGGCTATGCTTTGGTGGAGAGACAGGACCTCAGGAAAGTCTGAAAATAAAGACATTGCTTTCAATAAAGGATCAAGTAGAGGGCATCTAGAAAGGAGCAAGAAGATGTTGATAACTTGGAAAAGAAAGAATTTTCTCAGCTCTTTGGAAGAGCTGCCTATAATAAATAAATGTTTGTGTGCAGGTTAGTGGTGCCTGTATAAAGCAGAGACAACCAGTTGTCATTAGTGTTAAACTCTAAACAGATATGTAATTCATCTGAATCTTCTCCAGAGCATGCCAAGGAATCAAATAAACCCCCAACATACAGATTCCTTAAGGACTCAGCCATCATTTACTGATACTCAGTTTGGCAGAATGGAAACAAGGGGTTGTCTATTTCAAGAGCAACCACTAAGATAAGGCTGATTTAAGTTAATTAGACTCTTCCCTTTTTTTCTTGTTTATTAACTTTTCTTTTTTAACTTTTTACTGAAATACAATGTGCACACAGAAAAGTTCTCATAAATGTATATCTTGATGATTTTTCACAGAATAAACATGCCCATGCAACCAACAAACAGATTAGAAAATAAAATATTACTAATCCCAGAAGTTTTCTCATTGCCCTCCCAAGTGTATAATCATTAAACTGTTTTAATTCTGCTTTGAGTACCTGTCTTCTATTTCAGAAGTTAATAAGAACTCTGAGGAGGAGAAAAGAACATGTCAACCTAGCAATATTGTAGGAACAGAATTACCTAAGGGAAACCCCCATCTTTCATTTACAAGTGTTACAACAGAAACCAAATGTATTTGGAGGTTTTACAGTTAAAGGGGGCTCAAATCCTTGTATTGCAGATGACAAACAGTAGTCTCAAAGCTATTCCTATATAAGTTTACTCAAAATTTTTATAAAAACCTATGAAGGGATTAAAAGGCAATTACAGACATTAACTTGTTAGAAAAAAAATGATTCCAAAGACAAAGAAATTTGTTAGTGTAGAAGGGCACCTGGGGCTGATGGACCTTGCTAGACAAAATCATAATTCATGCTGCCTCACCTCAAGTACAAAGCCCTGTCTTTTATAAAGGTTTTTCTCTCCCTGTGGGGACGTTGGACTCTTCCTGTTTGGATCACACATTGTGCCTTATACTTTTATCCTGACATGCACTATATTCTGCCACTTTTAGTCCTGTCATTTTTATGTTTGTCTCACTTTCTGCACAAGACGGTAAGGGACTTGAAGGCAGGCACAGTATCTAAATCATATTTGATTCTGCTCTCGTTGGTGCCTAACTAAATGGCCCTGCTCCACCACCCCACATATGTGCACAAAAGTGTGTATTCATAGGTACATACTACAAGTAGCTTGGATCTCAGTAGTAATTGTTAAATTGGTATTATTTCAGTTTAGTACATTCATTTTATAACACTTTTTCTGTCAGTCGCCATCCATGTTTAGTCTTTGTTTTCCTTTTCTTAGAATGTAAAAGCTTTTATATAAATTTAATGAGAGACATAATTTTCAGAGACATAATTTTCAGAGACATGTAGACTATGAATCCACACAAGCAATTTCCTTAAAAAAAAAATCAGACTAGCTTTTCCTCTATTTTTTTTGGAGCCAGAAATTCCCATTTAAAGTTTCAGAATGAATTAAAGGTAAAAGATAAGATGTTTTAAAACTGCACACCATTCAGTGTGACACAGCTAAGAGAAATGGGAATATTTTTCCTATGTTTAATATATCTTATTATTATTTGCTATTTATCACCTCTTCCAGATTTCTAAGACACTTCATCAATAAGTAAACCATTGAAGTTTTAACTAATTTTGACACACTTATGATCTAAATGTTAATAAAGAGATTTTGAAAGATATAGACAAATTTAAGTTTCCTAGGTCTGCCAGGAAGTGACATATTTTACTCATCTATAAGGCTCTGAACCCTGTGCTACAGATAACAGGCTGGTTTTCACAAAAGTGCTTTGTAGGCATTGGATCCATTAAGTCAACCTTAGTTCCCTAAACCAGACTTTATGTACATCATTTTTAAAAATGAAATTCCAGTATAAGGTTTGGTTATTATAACCGATGTTTGTGACTATAAACTGTTACAAAAAGAATAGATTCTTTTTGAACTTATGCAAATAAATTATATTACCATGAAAATGAGAATATTCAATAAGGCTTTCTGAATTCTGGAATTATCAGGCTGAGGGGGAAAAAAACAAATGTTTCATATCTGTTTATAAAATGTAATCTACTAAATGGTTGTTAGTTACATCCTGCTAAAGAGAAAAGGGAAAAAAATTTCTTAAATTTGGAAAATAAAACATTAAAGAACCAGTAGTGTTCCAAACAAAAACCATAATCATCCTTTATTAGTTCATTCAGTCACGTGTAACTAACTCTTGTTCTGATTGATCTTGGGTTAGCAGTTTCATGAACCCATAAGCTTTTCCACCAGAATTCTGGAAATCTTTACCCAGTCCATTTGTATGGGTCTTAAAGTTATTGATGCCATCATGAGGCATTCTGGTCTGTAGATGATAGTAAATATTTTCAGAGAAGAATCAGAGTAAACCATTATGTATCTGTGAATGATAAGACTTAAAATGGTCATATTTAAAGATTTGATGAGAGTTCATTTGACAAGGAAATTTAGTTATTTCAGGGACATACAACATTTAAAACAGTAACTAGAATAATGACTCACAATGTTACACCAGGACATATCATGGGCAACAGAGCATTGATAAATGTCTATGAACTTCATACAATTTCTGAAATATTTATATTAATAACATTTACTCATTCAAATATAATCTTCAGAAGATTAAGTATCTCTTATTTGACACATTTTATGCAATTCAACAAATCAAGTAAAACAGATTATTTTTAACATTTCTCTTTACAAGTTGAAAAAAAAACAAATATTTTGAGTTTTTTCAGGGCCCTCTGAGAAATCTCAAAGTCAATTCTAGAACAAGAATATTTTATTTAATAATTGATTCAGGGGAGAGAAAATTGCGAAGAATGTGAAAAACATTAGCTCATGTAAAAGTGAGAAATTTTGGTTGTCTTAAATAATCCAGGATATGATAAAAGTTAAAATAAAGCAAAGGAAATTATTCAAATAAGAAGCAAAATCTTTGTTTCCTAGTCAGGATACTTAAAAGGTAAAGAAAACCATTTACAATATTTTATTAAGAACAAATTAATAGTCTAAGAAAACATTGTAGTTTTAACAGATAAATAACTAAATTCTAGATTTGTAGCAGAGTATTTTTGCTATTAAGAGTCATCTTGAAAATTCTTCTAAAATAAATCCTTTCAATCTTACCAGTTTGGCCACACATAAAATTCTTTTTCTACAAACTTTCTATAACTTTCTACATCCATCAGATGTATCCTATAATTTATCTTTCTCAATCTGCAATAATCAGACATTTTACGCTAAGATAAATTCACTCTTTTTTCCTTAACAAAAGCACATCCTTCATAGCTTATATATATTTTTCCTTACCAAAAACATATCCTACTTTCCTTACATACTTTCACACAAAGTTGTTCTTCACTCTTATTATTTCTATTAGTTCTAATTACACATGTTGATTATAAATTTAACCGTTAGTAACCTTTCTTTTATAGAGAAAACTAGAAGATGAACAATTTTAAACTGTCTCTCACACATACAAGCATTCTGTAGCAAACCAGCAAATTTTCTGAATATAACATCTCACAATTTTTAATGTATACTCTTCCTCAGTATAAATTCTCAATGCAGCAAAGAAAATATATTTATTAATAGACGCAAATATATTTAGCTTCTCTATACCATATAAAAATATAATGCTAAAGGTATATAAACTTAAATTCGTAATGAGTAATTAATGTTTCAGTAGCTTATTTTACTTAGAAACAATCGAAGTATTGAATGAATATCTGTTACGTGACTTAGCATAACTCTAAGATTTCAAGTTACCAAAAAGATTTTTGGAACTATGTTTAGGTGGACATGCTATAACACCAAACAAGGCTGGCCATCATCTCAAGGTACTTCCCTGTTAAGTACTATTACAGCAAATGCATGGTAAGCAAGCATCACAAAAGCAAAAAACGAAAAAAAGTTAAATGCATGTTTTTTTGTTTGTTTAACTACCCTTCTTGGTATACATGAAGTAATGGGTATCAAGCAATTCATTTTTACTGCATCTTTACATGTACATTTTTTCCTTTAGGTTAAACTTACGATTTTATAATCTTAAACAACCAGTAAATATAATATTAACTTATTTGACTAGTAAATTCAAGTAGAATAAAAATATATGCTCATATTACACCTAATGCTGATAACTCATAAGACATAGTTTTTTAAAAGTAATACAACAGTATTAAGTGCCAAAGATTTACCCAAGTGATGTGAACTTGAAAAGTATTTGGGTCAGTTTCTATGTTTCCAAAAATTTTAGAAATATTTAATTTTCATAAGTGCTCATTTATCTCTAAACCAATTTGAATAGAACTCTTTTAAGAGTTTTTATAAATTAGTTAATACAGTTCACAGGTAATAAAATATTACACATTGATAACATACTATGGATGAAAAAAGGATTCTACGGAAAATAACCTCACAGAGTGATCTGCTCATAAGTTCCTAACTGGGCAGGTCGTGGTGGGTAGTCACATCTCAGGTCTATAATTTCTTTAGTGGTCTTTAGTGAAAAGTTTTAAGCCAGTCCCATCCATTGTTCTTGTGCATCTAGGTTAACATATTTTTGAAATACCAGAAGTAACCCTCAAAGGGGTATTAACCCTCAGGAGAGCACTTAATCTTTTTCAACTACCCTGTAATCTAATCTTCCCATTGTTTCCTCCCACCTTCACGTAATCTTCCTTAATTTAAATACATAAAAGACACTGCTAAACTGTTATTCTTGGGAGCATTTGAGACCTTGTTCCCCAGCATATGTCATTAGTTTGTCTCAAATAAACTCTTATAAAAATTATCTACAGCTCTGGATGTTTCTTATGTTGGCAATACATATATAGACATGCATAATCATATGAACAGACACAGAGACTATATAGCTTTCAATTCTCAAATTTTAATATATATTGTCTTTGATATTTTTAGTTGAAGGGAAGATTGAAATTGTAAACGTGTGAAAGAAAGGCACAAGTGATGAGAAAACAGAGACTTTTGGAGAGATCTTAAGTTTCCCCAAAAGGCCACTAAAGTTCCGTATAATACCCTTAGAATAACCATGTCAATAAGAAAGAGATAGACAGAGTTTGTGACTTATATGGGCAGCAGGAGTTCAAGAAAGGAGTTTTAGTCAACTGAGAACTTTTCATGGATGTAGCAGGATAAAATAGAGACAACAGTGAGGTCTCCCAAAGAGCCAGGAAAAATTTTCCAGCCCATAAATTAGTAAGTGAAACCTTAAGACAAAGAACCATGAAAATGCCCCAAGCCCAGGGAATTATGGAGTATACCCTACTCAAATCAGAGAGTCAGGAAGAAAGTACCCCAACCCAGCATGTACTTTTCAATCAAAGAAGACTGGGTCTTTAACCCAGCTTCTGCTTGCCTGAGATTCTATTCAGTAGCCTTAACCATTAAATATATTTAAAAAAAAATACATTCGTCCTCAAGGTGTAAATATTTTGTTCTATTAAATATATTATTATGAATGTGATGCAAGATTTGAAGGGAATTCCAAAGGTGGAATTAAAAATACAATTCTAAATTCATTTTTTGTAATACAAAATCATTTTATAATACAAATCTCTAGTTCATTTCCCCTTTCAAGAGTCTCTGGTGGCTTCCTATTGCAATTGGAGTACAATGCACACTCCTTCCATATCTTACTTGTTCTAGTTCTTGCTTACCCCCTGAATCTTCCCCTTTCACACCCTCTAACCATACAAGACTTTTTGCAGATCCTTGAACATGTCAAGCTTGTTCCTACTTCAGTGCTTTTATCCTTGCTATTCTCTCTGCCCGAAATGCTCTTCACCAACACTACAGGTAGTTCTTCTCTCCCTTTATTCAGTTTCTGCTCAATGTCACCCTACCTGAAACTGGCCCCATCCTCACTCTGTCACCCTCTATTTACTTACCTTGGTTTTCTTCACAATATTTACAAACTGTCTGGCTTGCGTATTAATTGCATCACTCTTCATGACAACATATAGTCCAAAAAAGTTGGGAGTTTTTCACTGTGTCCTGAGCACCTAGAACAAAATCTGGCACATAGTAGATTTTAGCACATATGTCTTTAAAAAATAAATGAATGGCTAAGAATGATTATATACTTAGTGACTACTATATCAATTTAGAAGAATTAATTATAGTGAGATTATTATTTTTTATTAAAATTATTGGGGGGACATTGATCAATAAAATCAAATAAGTTTCAAGTGTACAGTTCAACAATATGTCATACACACACACACACACACACACACACACACACACACATATTGTATTATGTGTTCACCATCCAAAGTTAAATTTCCTTCTGTTACCAAATATTTGACCCCTTTTACCCCTATCTACCTCTCTACTGTGCCTTTCTCTCCGGTAACCACTAAACTGCTGTCCATGTCCATACATTTCTGTTTGTTTGTCATGTTTGTTGCTTTTAATTTTATATCCTACATATGAGTGACATCATATGGTTCTCAACTTTTTCTGTCTGACTTATTTTGCTTAGCACGATTATCTCAAGATCCATTCATGTTGTTGCAAATGACAGTACTTCATCTTTTCTTATGGCTGAGTAATATTCCATTGTATATATACACCACAGCTTCTTTATCCAATCATCTATGGTAGGAGACGTCCTGGCCACTGTGAATAATGCTGCTATGAACATCAGGGTGCATATACCTTTGTGGATAAATGTTTTAAAGTTCTTTGGGTAAATACCCAGAGGAAGGATTGCTGGGTCATATGATAATTCGATTCTTAGTTTTTTGAGGAAACACCATAATGTTTTCCATTGCAGATGTACAAATTTACATTCCCACTGGCAGTGTATGAGGGTTCTTTCTCCCCATGACCTCTCCAACACTTGTTTTTACTTGTCCTGTGGATGATAGACATTCTTACAGGTGTGAAATGATATCTCATTGTGGTT
>NW_011889143.1:370783-378642 GCF_000151845.1 Pteropus vampyrus
ATGGCTAAGAATGATTATATACTTAGTGACTACTATATCAATTTAGAAGAATTAATTATAGTGAGATTATTATTTTTTATTAAAATTATTGGGGGACATTGATCAATAAAATCTTACACATTCCAAGTGTGGTATTAAGTGAATCTCTGAAAACACACACACACACATACACACACACACACACACACACACACACACACATATATATTGTATTATGTGTTCACCATCCAAAGTTAAATTTCCTTCTGTTACCAAATATTTGACCCCTTTTACCCCTATCTACCTTTCTCTCCGGTAACCACTAAACTGCTGTCCATGTCCATACATTTCTGTTTGTTTGTCATATTTGTTGCTTTTAATTTTATATCCTACATATGAGTGACATCATATGGTTCTCGACTTTTTCTGTCTGACTTATTTTGCTTAGCACGATTATCTCAAGATCCATCCATGTTGTTGCAAATGACAGTACTTCATCTGTTCTTATGGCTGAGTAATATTCCATTGTATATATACACCACAGCTTCTTTATCCAATCATCTATGGTAGGAGATGTCCTGGCCACTGTGAATAATGCTGCTATGAACATCAGGGTGCATATACCTTTGTGGATAAATGTTTTAAGGTTCTTTGGGTAAATACCCAGAGGAAGGATTGCTGGGTCATATGATAATTCGATTCTTAGTTTTTTGAGGAAACACCATACTGTTTTCCATTGCAGATGTACAAATTTACATTCCCACTGGCAGTGTATGAGGGTTCTTTTTCCCCGTGACCTCTCCAACACTTGTTTTTACTTGTCCTGTTGATGATAGACATTCTTACAGGTGTGAAATGATATCTCATTGTGGTTCTGATTTGCATTTCCCTAGTAGCTAGCGAAGTTGAGCATCTTTTCAAATGTCTGTTGGCCATTTGCATGTCTTTCTGGGAGCAGTATCTGTTCAGGTACTTTTTTAATTGGATCGTTTTTTGTTGTTTTTGTTTTTGTTGTTGTTGTTGAGTTGTATGAGTTCTTTATATATTTTGGATATTAGGTCCTTATCGGAGGCGTAGTTTGCAAATATATTCTCCCATTTGGATGGTTGCCTCTTTGTCTTGTTGACGGTTTCTCTTGCTGTGCAGAAGCTTTTTAGTTTGATATAGTCCCATTAATTTATTTTTGCTTTTACTTCCATTGCCTTTGAGGTCAAATAGAGAGATTATTAATTATCTATTTTGAGTGGCAGTTAATTTTATAAATTCAAATATTTAAGCTTTTTCAGGGAAGTTTATATGGTAGCCTAGATATTTCCTGGTAATATTACTTTATAGAGAAAAAAGAACAATAGCACTGAAGTGCATTGTCATCAGAAAATTTCAAAATGCATGAAGCTTTTCTCTGTAAGATTAAAAAATTTATATTCACAATTCAGGTGGATTATCTGATGTTTCTTAAGCAAAAGAAGGCTCAAGTTTGTCTTAATCTGAAAAACATTAGTTTATGTAATTCCAGAGAGTAATTGTTTGTACAGATCCACACAGGATTATGATTAAAGGTCATGAGAAAGATCACTTTATTTTACTTCTGATTGAAATGAAGAAAATATCTTAAATAAGTGGCCTTTTTATATAATTAGCAATCTCCAAAACCTCATTTCTTACAAACAATCTATGCCATGTTTTGTTTTTTATAAATTCATTTTTAAATGTATTTACATGTATAATTTTTCATAAGTTCATTATCTGACATCGTACTCACATGTACTGTGCACAATCATTTTCTTCTTTATATTGTTTGGTTTCTCTTTCCTCTCATTCAAACAGTTCTTGCTTTGTAACTCATCTTAACATATGTGTTTGTGTATGTATTTATGTTATAGACACACGCACATGAGCGCACACATACACACACACCTCTATGCATACTATAGTCAAATAGCAGAGGGAAAAGATAAAATGAAAAACCTTAGAAGCCTGAAGAAAAAAACTTTACCTATATAAAAAAGGCATAAAAATTACAGTGAACTTCTTGTCAGATACTATGGAAACAAGAGAAAGTAAAATAAAATATTTAAAGTGTTGAAAGGAAAAATCACACCATCCTAGAATTCTACTTCCAGCAAAATTCTCTTTTAAAAGTAAAGCAGAAATGAAAACTTTCTCAGACAAACAAAATCCTTGGCATAAGCCACCATAACATGGTCCTAGGATATAAGGTCCATCTAAATAAGTCAATTGTTTTCTTATATACCAGCAATGAAAATTTTAAAATTTAAACTAAAAAAATCTTTGAAATAGCACCAAAAATAAAATAAAATAAAATAAAATAAAATAATAATAATAATAATAAAATAAATCTACAAGATCGGTATGCAGGAAATTACAAAATAGTGATAAAAGAAAGGAGAGAAGGTCTAAATAAGTCAATGAAGTATTGACTGGAAGACTCAATATTGTTAATATGTTATTTCTTCTAAATCTGTCTATAAACGCAACAAAATTTCAATCAAAATCTCGGCAAACTGTTTTCTAGATATTGACAAACCGATTCTGGAGTTTACATAAAAAGGCAAACAATTAGAATAGCCAACACAACACTGAAGAAAAAAGAACAAAGTTAGAAGGTCACATTACCCAATTTTAAGACTTACTATAAAGCTGCCATAATAAAGATAACTTGGTATTAGTAAATGAAAAGACACATAGATCTACAAAACAAAATAGAGCCCAGAAATAGACCACAAAAATATAATCAACTGATTTTCAACAAATTTTCAATGGAGAATGTGTAGTCTTTTCAACAAATGGTAACTAAAAAGTTAGACATCCATATGCAAGAAGATGGACTGAGGTGAAAATCTTACACTATTCACAAAAATTAAGCCAAATCATAGAACCTAATGTGAAATGCATGATTATAAAATTTCTAGAAAAAAATATTGCTTTGTGTTTGGTGTTGAATTTTTAGATACAAGACAAAAAGTACAAGCTTTGAAATAAATAACAATAAGTTGGACTTTATTAAACATAAAAATTACTTCTCTGTGAAAGAATATTAAGAGAAGAAAATATTCTGCTAACTAAAAGAAAATAATGATGAAACACAGCTGATCAATTATGTTCATCTAAAATTTACACAAAAATCTTAAACTCAACACAAAGATAACAAACAACCTAATTAAAAATGGGTAAAAGATTTAAACTGACACCACAATAAAGACTATAAACAAATAACAAATAAGCATATAGAGGAATGACTCAATATCATTATCATTAGGGAATTTTAAATTAAAATAACAATCCTAAGTATTCGCCCAACTGAGTTGACAATGAATGTCAACATAAAAACATGAATGTGAATATTTATAGCAGCCTAATTCACAGTCACCAAAAAATGGATGCAACCAAGATGTCCTTCAATAGGTGAATAGTTAAACAAACTGTTGTACATTCATGCAGTGGAATAGTATTCATCAACAAAAAGAAATGAGATATCAATTCAGACAAAGCCATCTTAAATGAATCTTAAGTGCCTATTACAAAGTAAACAAGCCAGTCTGAAAAGGTTAGATACAGTATGATTCCATTTATATGATATTTTTGAAAAGACAAATCTATAGCGACAGTAAAACAATAAAAGATTGCTAAGGGCTTGGGGCAGGAGAATGAATAGGTTAAGTAAAGGGTACTTATTAGGATGGTGAAACTATTCTGTATGATATTTTAATCGTGGATACATGACATTTTGCATTTCTGGCAAGAGCCATACCATGGTTCTTTACAGCATACATTATATTAACAGTAGAAGATTGATGTCACCCTTCTAAGATCAGGAACAAGACATGAATGTCCACTCTCACAATGTTCTATTCAAAATTTTTCTGAAGATTCTTACCAGTAAATTAAGAAAAGAAAAATAAATAAAGGTGCACAAATTGGAAGTTAATATAAAGAAATATTTAGATATAAACTTAACAAAACATGTATAGGATTTGTAGGCTGAAATTTATAAAATGCTCATGAAAGAAATCAAAGAAGACCTAAAAAATGGAGAGACATACCATGTTTATAGATTGGAAATCTCAATATAATAAAAATGTCACTTCTCCACAAATTTATCTAGAGGTCTAATAAATTTCTGTCACCATCGGGGCATGTTTTTTTTTTTTTTTCATAGACATAGAAAGCTTATTCCTAAACTTATGTGAAACAACACAGTTTCTAAAGTAGCTAAAATAATCTTGAAAAAGGTGAGTGAAATTGGTATAATCATTCTATGTGTTATTAAGACCTATTATATAGGTACAGCAATAAAGATAATGTAGTATAGATAGAGGAATAGTTGTATAGATCAACAAATAGAGTTAAAAAACCTAGAAATAGACCCATACTAATATTCTTCACAGATTTTGTAAAGCTGTAAATACAAGTCAATAGAGGAAGAGGAGTCTTTTCAGCAAATGGTACTGGAACCATTGGATATCCATTGGCAGAAACATGAAACTCAAATTTCCCACTTTATGCAAAACGTGGCTCAAAATGATTATAATTTTAAAGTTAAAATGTAAAACTATAAAACATTTGGAAGAAACATAAGAGAAAGTTTTTGCAAAATAGGCAGGGTTAATGGACTTGACACTAAAAGCACCATCCTTAAAAAAATTGATAAATGGACTTCATCAAAATTAAAAACTAAATTTTAAATTTAAAAAAAATTTGTTCTGTGTATCACCCTCTTAAGACCTTGACAAGACAGAGAACTTCCGGTCAAGATGACTGTGTTCTCTTCCTCTCTTGACAACATCAAAATTACAACTAAATTACAGAACAGCCATCACTAAGAGGCACCTGAGGTCTGGCTAAATGGAAGTTCTACAACTGAAAACATACAGAAGAGGCCACCTAGAGACTGCTAGGAGGGGAAAGATCTGAAACAGGTTGGCCCCACAACCATGTGGAGCGGTTGAGAATTGGGAGGGTTATCTTAGCTGCAGAGAGCTCTCCACACCAGGCTCCCTAGTCCAGGGTTCCAGTGCCAGGAAGAGAAGTTCCCACACCTCTGCCTGTGAAAACCAATAGAGATCGTCACTGAATGAGACAGAAGGCTGCAGGAGTCACAAACGTTCCTCTTAAAGGGCCCATGTATGGACTTACTCAGTGATGGACTCTCTCTGAGATCCAGCGCTGGGGAAGCTGCTCAAGGAGTGCTAAGGACATACAAGAAGGAACTGAATGATCTGGCTTCAGGGCGAGGAATGAAGGAATGGCTTTCTTCCAGACAGAAATGCTGGCAGAAGCCATTGTTCCTTTGTTGAGCCCTTCTCTCTCCAGTGGCTGAATGCAGGCAGCCACCATATATGAGTCTCCATCAACCTGACTAACACTGGTTGCCTTGCGAAGATGATTCCCTGAGACCTTGACCCACCCAAATTGTGAGCCCATCCAAGCCATATCCAGGGTTTCCCCTCCCCGCCCCATACAAATGGCTGATCTTGGCTCATGTTGTGGACTTTCCTGAAATCTCTCAAAGGTTTACAAAACTCAAACAAGCAGCATCTGGTTCCGGCATGACCTGACCTCCTGCGGAGTAGCCCCAAGGCCGGCACTATTGGAAGTCGGTTTCAGTTCACAACTTAGCCTCTCTGGAGTCAGCCATCTATGGATTGCTTAGTGACTCTTGCCAGGTGGCTCTGAGTAGGATACAGGCTGCTATGGAGCTTAGTCTTTATCTGGGACCCACCCAGGAGGCCCTTGGGATGACATGCCCAGTGGCTGGGCTTTGACTGGAGTCTGAGCACCACCCAGAGTTGCATCTGAAAAGGATATACTCAAAGAGCATATTGGACAGACACCAGAACCTTGCTAAAGTGAATCCTACTCCATAGGTTCTGTCCTTCACTGGCTAGTCCTTGCAACCAATCAGCCAGCAGGTCAATCCCTCCCACTGATGAGCAAAGAGCAACCAAAGCTCAATGACAACAGAAAAGCACATGCGACCAGTACAAGGGACGCACCTTGGGCTCCCAACTCAAGTAACCAGGGCAGATTGCGCCACTAGGGCCAAAAGGACACTTACTTCATAAAGCCACTCTACTAAGATTGGGAAATTTAGGAGCCCTACCTAATACATAGAAACAGAAACAAGGAGGCAGCCAAAATGGGGAGACAAGAAACATATCCCAAATGAAACAAGAACAAAGCTCCAGAAAAAGATTTAAGCAAAATGGAGACAAGCAACATACTAAATGCGGAATTCACAACACTGGTTATAAGAATGTTCAATGAACTTAGGAGAAGAGTAGATGAACTTAGTGAGAACTACAACAAAGAGATAGAAAACATAAAAATGGAAATTGAAAACATAAAAAAAACAACTAATCAGAAATAAAGACTGCAATAACTGAAATAAAGAATACATTAGAGGGAATCAACAGATGAGATGAAGCAGAAGATTGATCAGTGATTTAGATGATAAGGAAGCAGAAAATACCCAATCAGAATAGCAACAAGAAAAAAGATTCCAAAAGAATGAGAAGAGTTTAAGGGGCCTCTGAGAGAATATCAAGCATAACAACCTTTGCATCTTAGGGGTACCAGAAGGAGAAGAAAGAGAGTAAGAAATTGAAAACCTATTTCAAAAAATAATGACTAAAAACTTCCCTAAGCTGGTGAAGGTAATAGACATACAATTCCAGGAAGCTCAGAGAGTCCCAAACAAGATGAACCCAAAGAGGCCCACACTAAGACACATCATAATTAAAATGCCAAAAGGTAAAGACAAAGAGAGAATCTTAAAAGCAGCAAGAGAAAAGTAATTAGTTACCTATAAGGGAGCTCTCAGCTGATTTCTCAACAGAAACTTTGCAGGCCGCAAGAGATTGGCATGAAATAGTCAAAGAGATGAAAAGCAAAAACCTACAATCAAGATTATTCTACCCAGAAAATGTATCCTTTAGAATTAAAGAACAGATAAAGAACTTCCCAGATAGGAAAAGCTAAAGGAGTTCATCAAGACCAAGCCAGTATTATGGGAAATGTTAGAGGGACTTCTTTAAGAAAAAGAAAGCTATGTATATCAAAAATATGAATAATAAATGTCGATAACTACATATCTATCAACAATTACTTCAAATGAGAAAGGATTAAATGTTCCAGTCAAAAGATAGAGTGACTGAATGGATAAGAAAACAAGACCCTTACATAGGCTGCTTGTAAGGGACTCACTTTAAATTAAAAGACACACACAGATGAAAGTAAAAGGATGGAAAGACATTTCATAAAAATAGAAATGAGTGTTCACCGTCCCTAGTTAGATTTCTTTCACACAATGCAATATATACACGCCTTACTGTTAAATTGTACACCTGAAACTTACTGGATTTTGTTAACCAATGTCACCATAATAAAAATTTAAAAAATAAAAAATAAACAAAACTGGATCCAAGCAGCCAGCAATGAGAGGCTTAGGAAGAACTCTGAAGGCTTTCAAAGTCCTAAGAGGGCTAAGGTTTAAAGCCGAGCTTTAATCTGGGAAGGAGAATTGGAAAACTAATCCTGAAACCCAAACTGAACTGTGGTGAACAAACAAGGCCTATTTGTTGAGGGTTAGGAGAAGCACAGTGAAGCAGAAAGAAACAAACTCTGAAATCAAAGTCTACATCCAAACTCTGGCTCTTTAACCCAATAGCTATGTGACAGTGGGCGAGTTGCAGAATCCTCTTGGTGCTATCAGTTATCTCACCTGGAAAACGTGAAGATCACACCTACCTTGCAGATTTTGTGTAGGAATTTAAAATGTTCATAAGCACCTAAGGAAACACGCAAGACAAATTATTAAATTTAAATTTTAATTAAATATGAATAAATAAAAAATTCAT
>NW_011889143.1:379273-381687 GCF_000151845.1 Pteropus vampyrus
ACATATTTGTAAACCTCATACATGACAAAGAACTAGTATCTAGAATGTGTAAGGAACACTCAAAACTCAACATAATGTATCGCTACAATAAAAACACACTCAATAGTAAAAAAAGTAAAAAAATCCAATTAAAAAATATACACATGGCCAATAAACACACGAAAAGATTGTCGACATCATTTCTCATCATGAACATACAAATTTAAACCACAAATGTTAGCCATTGTGATAGATGTGTCGTAATAAACAATATTATAACAGTTTAAGGTGTACAGCACAGTGATTACACACTTATATAACTTATGAAGTGATCACCCCCATAAATCCAGTACCCATTTGACACCATACATAGTTATTACAATACTGTGAACTATATTTCCCATGCTACACTCTACATCCCCATGACTATTTTATAACTACCAATCTGTACCTTTTAATCCCACCCCCACTTCACCCATTCTCCCAACCCCGCTCCAATCTGGTAACCATCAAAATGCTCTCTGTATCTGAGCTTATTTCTGTTTTGTTTATTTATCATGTTCTCTAGATTTCACATAGAAGTGAAGTCATATGAGATTTGTCATTTTCTGACTTACTCCACTCAGCGCAATACCCTCTAGGTCCATTCATGTTGCTACACATAGCAAATTTTCATTATTTTTTATGATTGAGTAATATTCCACTGTATATATGTACCACCTCTTCTTTATCCATTCATCCATTGATGGACATACAGATAGACTCTATATCTTGGTTATTGTTAATAATGATGCAATGAACATATGAACGGATATGTCTTTTCAAATTAGTGGAATTACTGGGTCCTCTTTGTCTCTTGTTATAGTCTATTTTGTCTCCTATAAATATTGCTTCCTCAGGTTTTTCTTTGTTTCCATTTTCACGAAATATCTTTTCAATCCCTTTACTTTCAGTCTTTGTGTGTCTTTCAATCTAAAGTGAGTCTCTTGTTGGCAGCAAATGTAAGGATCTTGTTTTCTTATCTATTCAGCCATCCTATCTTCTGATTGGAGCATTTAATCCATTTACATTTAAAGTAATTGTTGAAAGATATGTAGTTATTGACATTTTATTATTCATTTTTAAATCTATTTTTCTTTCTTCTTACAGAAGTCTCTAACATTTCTTGTAATACTATTTTGATGTTGATGAACTCCTTTAGCATTTCTTGTCTGGGAAGCTCTTTATCTGCCCTTTGATTCTAAATGATAATTTTTCTAGGTAGAATAATCTTGATTGTAGGTACTTGCTTTTCATCACTTTGAATATTTCATTCCAATTTCTTGTGACCTGCAAAGTTTCTATTGAGAAATCAGCTCAGTCTTATGGGAGTTCCCTAGTTTAACTAATGCTTTTCTCTTGCTGCTTTTAAGATTCTCTCTTTGTCTTTAACCTTTGGCATTTTAATTATGCTATGTCTTGATGTGGGCCTCTTTAGGCTCATCTTGTTTGGGACTCTATGAACTTCCTGGGGTTGTATGTCCGTTTCCTTCACCAGGTTAAGAACATTTTCCATCTTTATTTCTTGAAGTAGGTTTTCATTTTCTTGCTCTCTCTCTTCACCTTCTGGTACCCCTATGATGTGAATGTTGATACACTAGATGTCCCAAAGGCCTCTTAAACTTTTATTATTTTGGAGGGGATTGATTCTTTGTTCTGTTTATCGTTCTGATTGGGTGTTTTCTGCTACCTTATATTCCAAATCCCTGATTCACTTCTCTGCTTTATCTAATCTATTATTGATTCCTTCTAATGTATTCTTTATTTCAGTTATTGTAGTCTTCATTTCTGACTTTTCTTAATGTTTTCAATCTCCATTTTTATGTTTCCTATTTCTTTTTTGAAGTTCTCCTTTAGATCATTAAGCATTCTTTTTTTTTCTTTTTTTCTTTTTTTTGCCTACAGCACCCGGTATTTCTAGGTGGTCTCCCATCCAAGTACTAATCAGGCCCGACCCTACTTAGCTTCCAAGATCAGACGAGATCAGGCGTGTTCAGGGTGGCATGGCCGTAAACTATTAAGCATTCTTATAACCAGTGTTTGGAACTCTCCACCTGGTAGATTGCTTGTCTTCATTTTTTTGAGGTCTGTTTCTGGAACTTTGTTCTGTTCTTTCTTTTTGGACAAGTTTCTTTGTCTATTCATTTTGGCTGACTTCCTGTGTTTGTTCCTATGCATTAGGTACAGCTGCGATATCTCCCAGTCTTGGTAGAGTGGCCTTATGTAGCAGGTGTCCTGTGGGGCCCAGTGGGGCATTCTCTCTGGTTACCTGAGCCAGGTGCTCCAGGTGCGTTCTTTGTATGGCTTGAGTGTGCATTCCTGTTGTAGATGAGCTTTAGTTGCTGTTTGTATGTCCGTGAGAGGGATTGACCCTCAGGCTAATTATTTGTGAGGAT
>NW_011889143.1:382527-396912 GCF_000151845.1 Pteropus vampyrus
TATAAGATCAAAATTTGTTCCATTTGCTGATATGAAAGACTTATTTGGGAATCTATTTTACATATGATGCAAAATTAGATTTACATTTAAGATGCTTAGCATGTCACTGGAGTAGGTGGAAGTCTTGTTTTGTCTTTTTTTCACCTGTGAGTTGTAGCAAGGCAGGGCTGCATGGTGATACAGATCTTTGGGCTATGATATCTGCTTGTTTAAGCTTTGCCTTTACAGTGTATACAGAAGGTTTTCTCTTCAATACTAATAAAAGTGACATCTATATGTCATAAGAAGGGTTAATTCAAAGTAGAAAAACTTTCATTTGTCACCACTTAAGCAAATACCCTCTAGATGTTTAAATTAAATTTCTTTAATGGAATTCACTCAAAATAGTTTGCATTTAAAATACACACTAAGAAATTGATAGATATGTACATTTTTATTCATTTTTTTTCATTATTTGCAGTATAAGCATTATAAGCACTATTTTTCTGAATTTGAAAACTTGGAGAACTAACTCTGGATGTTAGAACAGTTTATTAGAGTTTATACGTTTGAGTTGGAAAGGAAATCTAACTCTGTATATGCCTTCATTTTGCAGATGGGTGGTGTGAATGCCTAAGTTTCCTTAGATGCACAGATTAAATTAGAATTTAGTTCTACCTATGCCCAGTGCAGTGCACTTTGCAGGGCTTCATATTTTTGTTATCCATCAGTGCTTTACTAAATCAGACCCCTTCTCTCTTATACACTCTCTCCTCCAATAAATAGAAGCCTTGTTGAGTGCCTCTTCATCTAGTTTTTATCTGTATTTTAGTTTTCTTACATGTATATATTTTTATTCTGTGTGGATTTCTTCCTATGCCACATCATTCTATTAATCATTGTACCCTTAAATTTTTTCATATGACAATGGAAGCTGGAAAAATTCCTTCCAAAAATATATTTAAAACCAGGTACATATTTTTTTGTAGCTGTGCTTTGAGGCAACAAAATTGGAGATGAAACCTTCGTAGCCAAGTGGAGGAAAGGCTGATGCTTTGACAACTCCACCAAAAAGTTTTCCAAACAAAACTTTTTAAACGTTTTTGATTACTATGCTTCTCGAATCTGAAAAACTGTCTCCTGGACCCATTTTACTTAGAAGTAAAAGCAGTGTAATCAATATTCGAGAATTTTCAAGCTCCTGTGAACTACAGCTCCTATTTAGAAAGCATGAGCCAGGGTTGGAGAAATTAAATTAAATTGCTCTGCTATTTAGTTTCCTTACAATACCATCTAAACAACCTAAGCTTTAAATTCTTTTAGGAGGCCTTCTTTTTCCCTAGTCAATTGTAATTAGGGTTGATTGACTGCCAAAGACTAAAAGAACAGTGACTTTTCTGCAATTCTCAAAAGTGCTGTAAATATTAGAAAGCCAGCCCCAGTTGGCAGCAACATGAACACAGGTGATCTAGAAAAGATTAATATGTGAACTGGTCTGAATTAAATAAAAAAACTTAAACTCCTGTGTGTTCACCATCAAGGTAAATATGGTGTTTTTACTCACTAGTACCAATGATGGAGGTTTAATAAATGAAAAAGGAGTTCATCAGTGACCTGAATATACATGTTTCTTAGCATACCATATTTGTGTATTTTCACATATGAATGTTCATTTTAGCTTCTGAGAATGTAGTTTTTTAATAGTAGCATGTTCATAAATGTCTGTTATAGCAATAGGATTTATTAAAAAGGCTTTAGTAGCCCCACAAAGTCTGTTTTTATCTGCTTTCTGTGAGAATTCCACAATGATATTTTGGTAGATTAATGGTCATCATTGTCTTATGAAGAAACACTCAGCATTCTTAACAGTCTGATATCTATGTGCCATTTTAGGGATTCTTTCGAGTTGCATCATGCCATATTATTTTACTTTATTTTTTACTTTATTTTTCCTGAACAGAGTTCTGCAAAATATGTGATATCAGATCAACCATAGTGCAGAAAAATTCATAAATCAAATTATGTGGATATTAGGCATCTCTTACTGGAACAAGACTTATTTCAATTCATCATCTATGAGCTCCATGTGTGCCAATTCATCACTATAGCAATCTTGTCAGTTTGTACCTTCGTAAATAATTATTTCTACATCCAGTCTTCTAAGGGGCTTGGCAGGGTATCTTGCCAGCTGGTCCACATTAATGAAAAAACAAACTGCTTATGATCTATGGCTATGGTTCATTCTCAGCTGAGTGATATCACACTTATATGCAGTGATTATATTGTTTGAAACTGCATTTTCACATGGAAGTATTTTCTGCACACTTTGTAGAAAACTATTTTTACTTTGTCAGGAATGACTAGCAGATTGCCAACCTAACAATTGAAGAAGCAATAGGTTATTTATGTCTGTGGCCACACTAATAGAAATAGATGGTTTGTCAGAATCATCATCTCTGGGTCGTTTTATGCCTTGTGACTAATATTTATGTGTATGTTAGAATTGGAATATCATAGCCAGATGCCAAGAAAGAAATCATTATATTCATTCAGCTGGGCAAATTGTTCTCTATCCACACATCTAATAAGATCATGTCAAGACAAAATCAAGGTTGTTATTCTCCACACATCTGTATATCCTATAAGTAAAGCTACTTTTGATATTAATAGAAAGTTCTTCTCTAGAAAAGGTACAAACATGTGACGACATAATGCTGTGATGCTTTTTTCTGCACACATACACACACACACACTTTTGTTTATTTGCAAAGAAAAAATGGATTCACTGTGTGGAGAATATATATATGTAAGTCCATTCACCGTGTGGAGAATATATATACGTAAGTCTATTAGAAACTTAAGAAGTAACAATGACATTACTTTTGTGAATGTGACTTAACCATGAGATTTCTTATTGCCTAGAAAATGCCATTACACCTCATTCCAGAACCAGCTGTATATAAATAGGAGATACAAACAAACCAAAATGATTGTCTCTAGCAGAAGTTGTTGTTACTTCATCCATATCACCTTGACTTACACTGGAGTCTTCTATAGACAGTTTCAATACATGGCAATGACTTCCTGCGTCTCTCTGCTTTAGAGTGTTCTCTGACCACCACCCCCCCTCCCACCAACAGGGGCAGACTGTAATTACTGGGAAATTAACACCCAAAGAGCTACTCTCAAGGAATGATGGAAGGAGTTGTTGAATATATATTCCAGCTTCCTCATTTCTTAGTTGAATAATTCTGATATATATTCTACACTGTCTCACAGAGGATCACTAACAGAATTCAGTTTGTTTCCCACCATGCTAACTTCCTCATCGATGTATTGACTTTATTCCCTTACCATTCTTTCTTCCCCACCACCCCACAGTGGTCCCTGTGATGACTTCTCTACTTGCAGACAAAGGAGGAACCCAAATTATGACATCGAATTTAGTCAATAAAATAAGGAAGGCAAACACTAAAGGAACAATTCTTAAACTATAGCCCCAGAGCCAAATATTTTAATTTTATTGCATTCACCAGGATTAGCTCTACTATGTTCCCTTCATTTGAAATATTAACCAAAAAATCACTAAAGCTGATAACACTGTTTGTGCATAACCATTTGCTAATCTTTTTTTTTTGAGATTTCATCTATTAATTTTATTTCATCTATCACCTTTATTCACATAACTCTTTATTATTTTTTTATTTTTTGAAATTAGTCAATGTATAATATTATATTCATTTCAGGTGTACAACAAAGTGATTAGACAATTATATAACTTATAAAGATCACTCCAATAAATCCAGTACCATACATTTGACACCATTCATAGTTATTACAATACTATGAACTATATTTCCTATGCTATACTCTATATCCTATGACTATTTTGCAACTAATAATTTATACCTCTTAACCCCTTCCCCTTTAATCCATTCCTCATCTCCCAATCTGACAACCATCAAAATGTTCTCTGTATCTATGAGCTTGTTTCTGTTGTTTGTTTGTTTATCCTGTTCTCTTGATTCTACAAATGACATTTGTCTTTGTCTGACTTACTTCACTCAGCACAATATTCTCTAGGTCCATCCATGTTGTTGCAGATGACCATATTTCATTCTTTTTTTATGGCTGAGTAATATATATATATATTTTTTCACCTCTTCATTATCCATTCATCCATCGATGGACACCCGGGATGCCTCTGTATCTTGGCTACTGTAAATAATGCTGCAATGAACATATGGATTCATATGTCCTTAAAAGTATTGTTTTGAGTTTCTTCAGATAAATATCCAGAATTAGAATAACTGGGTCCTTCTTTGTGTCTTGTAATATAGCCTTTGTTTTGCAGTCTATTTAGTTTGGTATAAGTATTGCTATCCCAGAATTTTTTTTTTTTTTGGTTTCCATTTTCATGGTATCTTTTTTTCCATCCCTTTATTTCAGTCCATGTGTGTCTTTTGATCTGAAGTGAGTCTCGTAGGCAGCATATGTAAGAGTCTTGTTTTCTTATTCATTCAGCAACCCTGTCTTTTGATTGAAGCATTTAATCCATTTACATTTGAAGTAATTGTTGATAAATATGTAGTCATTAACATGTTATTATTCATGTTTTTGATATATATTTTTTTCTTTTTCTTAAAAAAATCCCTCTAACATTTCTTGTGATACCGGCTTAATCTTGATGAACTCCTTTAGCTTTTCCTGTCTGGGAAGCTCTTTATCTGTCCTTCGATTCTAAATGATAGGTGTTCTGAGTAGAGTAATCTTGGTTTTAGGTCCTTGCTACCCATCTCTTTGAATATTTCATGCCAATCCCTTCTGGCCTACAAAGTTTCTGCTGAGAAATCAGCTGACAATCTTATGGGAACTCCCTTGTAGGTAACTAACTGCTTTTCTCTTGCTGCTTTTCAGATTCTCTCTTTGTATTCGACCTTTGGCATTTTAATTGTACTGTGTCTTGGTATGGGCCTCTTTGGGTTCATCTTGTTTGGGACTGTGCTTCCTGGAGTTCAATGTCTATTTCTTTCACCAGATTTTTTTTTGTCATTTTTCCTTGAAGTAGGTTTTCAATTCCTTTCTCTCTTCTCTTTCTGGTATCCCTGTAATGCAAATGTTGGCACACTTGATGTTGTCCCAGGGGTCCCTTAAACTGTCTTCATTTTATTGGATTCTTTTTTCTTGTTGCTACTCTGATTGGGTGTTTTTTACTACCTTATGTTCTAAATCACTGATCGATCCTCTGCTTCATCTATTGTAATGTTAATTCCTCCTAAGGTTTTCTTCTTTTTAGTTACTGTATTCTTCATTTCTGACTAGTTGTTGTTTTTTGTTTTCTATCTCCACTTTTATGTTTTTTATCTCTTTATTAACATTCCCACTGAGTGTCTCTACTCTTCCCCTAAGTTCATTAAGCATCCTTATCACCAGTGTTTTGAACTCTTCATCTGGTAGATTGCTTGTCTCCATTTTGTTTAATTCTTTTTCTGGAGCTTTGTTCTGTTCTTTCATATGGGACACGTTTCTTTGTTTTCCAATTTTGGCTGCCTTCTTGTGTTTGTTTCTATTTACTATAGTAGGGCTGCTATGTCTCCCAGTCTTAGTAGAGTGGCCTTATGTAGTACGTGTCCTGTTGGTCCCAGTGGTACAGACTCCCTGGTCCCCTGAGCTAGATGCTTAAGGTGTGTCCCTTTTATGGGTTGTGTGTGCCCTCCTATTGTAGTTGAGCTTTAGCTGCTGTTTGTATATCAATGGGAGGGATTGACCCTTAGGCCGATTGGTGGTGATATCTGGCCATACCAGTGGAAGAGCTGTTGTTCAAGGGCTGATCCTACAGAGCAGGATTTGCTTTAGCAGGGCTCTGGTGCCTGTCTTGTCTGCCCTTTGGGTGTGTCATTTTCAGATGTGACCCCAGTTGGTGCTCTGGCTCAAACCAAAGCTGGCATGCAGGCCGGAGCCTCCTGGAAGAGGATATGCTGCAAGCCAAGTTCAGCCTGCTTAGCCTGTGCCCTGCCCAGGGCCACCTGGCATGAGACACCAAGCAATCTGCAGATGGCCCCAATCAATGCTGATCTTGGAAGTGCTTGGAGAGGCCAAGCCATAAATTGCGGCTGGCTGATGCTATTGCCAGGCTTGGGGCTGCTCAGCAACTGGTACAGGGCACGTTGAGGCCAGATCCTGCTTGTTTAGGTTTTGTAAACCTTTGGGAGATTTTAGGAAAGTCCACAGCATGAGACAATACAGGCCATTTGTATGGAAAAGCCACTGGAAGTGGCTTGGGTGGGCCCACACATTGGAAGAAGTGGGGTCTTAGGGAATCACCAGGGCCAGGTGACCAATGTTAGCCAGGTTGATGGAGACTTAGATATGGTGGCCACCTGCATCTGCATGCCTGGGTCTGCAAACTGGGCAGGGGAGGGCTCAACAAAGGAACAATGCCCTTTGCCAGCACTTCTGTCTGGGAGAAAGCTGCCCCTGCAGCCCTCACCCTAAAGCCGGACAAGTCAGATCCTCCCCGTATGTCCCTGACACCTTTCAAGCTATTGTCCCAGTTCCGGAGATCAGAGCAAATGAGCCACTCAGCAAGTAAGTTACCATTCGGCCTCCTTAAGAGGAATGTCTGTGACTCCCTCAGCCCTTCATCTCACTCAGCCACAATCTCTGCTGTTTTTCTCAGCCAGAAGTTGTGGGGGTTTCTCTTCCTGGTACTAGATCCCTGGGCTGGGGAGCCCGGTGTGGGGCAGGGACCCCTCGGTCCTCTGGGGGGACCTCCACAGCCAAGATATTTCTCCTGATTCTCAACTACCACATGAGGGTATGGGACCAGCCATTTCATGTCTCCGCTCCTACTACCGTTCTTGAGGTATCCTCTTCTGTGTGTCTTTGTAGAGCTTCTGTTCAGCTAGACTTCAGGCAACTGCCAATGATGGCCATCTGTAGTTTAGTTGTAATTTTGATGTGGTTGTGAGAGGAGGCAAGCAAGCATTTACCTACTCTGCCATCTTGACCAGGAGCTCTACATCAATGGAGATAACTCTTAAATGTATAGTTTTAACATGCCTTCTCCTTTTCTCCATCCTCTACTTGTCTCTTAGATGTGTCTACTTGAATTATGTTTTTGATGACACAAATCCAAAATTTTAAGGCTTAATCCTCATCCCTGTCCCCTTACTCCAAACTAGCTCTTCTTATTAACTCATCAGCAGTTTCCTGGCCTCCAATCTTCTATCATCTGCTGCCAATTCTTCTTTGCCTATCTTATCCATTGACATTCAAGTGCACATTCCTTCATAATACCTTGTTCATTTGTCTTTATATTTCTCTCTTACTCCCTTAGTTCCAGCTTAGGCTTAGACTATGATAACAGCTTCATAACCATACTTTCTGCTGATTCTCTATCCCAAATCCTTTGTGTTTACCAGTACAGATTAGTCCTCCTAAAATTCTGCCTACTGTGTAGCCCAATAAATCTTCCTAATACTCTGCCTACTGCATAGTCCAATGAAGTCCAAACTTCTTAGTAGGGCTTCCAAATTCTTCCAGAAACTGCATTCAGTCTGCCACTGTTCCCAATATTGCCCTAACTGGAACAATGTGTTTCAGCCAGCTATATTTATTCAGTCTTGCCTTGTTGTATCCAATACTTTCCATGTTTAATAATTTTCCTCCAGTTCTGTGGTTTAATGACTATTTATTTAAATCTGAATCCTTCTCTAACTCTAACAAAGACTTCTAGAATGTTATTTCTAGAAAAGTCTAAACACTTTATTTTACGGATAGGGAAAATGAGTTTTGAAGGAGAGTGTGATCTGCTTAAAGACAGACAATTAGTAACAGATGCAAGAGAGTATAGAACAAAGTTTTCAAGGAAGTATCATCTCAACTATTCCAGACCAATCTACTTCTGACCTGTCAGGGCAATGGTTTTCCATATAATTTCCATGATAATTAATAGTACTGCCTCAAATTTACTATTACTTTTTTTTGAAATGTCAACTTAAAACTATCATTTCAAAGATATTCCATGTTCTTGTATTGGAAGAATCAACATAGTTAAAATGGCCATATTACCTAAAGCATTACACAGTTTTAATGCAATCCCTATCAAAATCCCACTGGCATTTTTTTTAAAGAAATAAAACCAAGAATCATCAGATTTGTATGGAAGCACAGAAGACCCCAAATTGCCAAAGCCATCCTAAGAAAAAAGAACGAGGCTGGAGGCATCACGCTGCCCAACTTTAACTTATATTACAAAACGACAGTAATGAAAACAGCATGGTATTGGCAGAAAAACAGATACACAGACCCATGGAACAGAATTGAGAGTCCAGAAGTAAACTCATATTTATATGGGCAAATAATTTTCGACAAAAAAGCCAAAAACATACAGTAGAGAAAGGAAAACCTCTTCAATAAATGGCTCTGGGAAAATTGGAAAGCCACATGCTTTCCAGTTTGGATGAAATTAAACAGAATAAAATTAGACTGTTGTCTATCACCACACATATTAAAATTAACACAAAATGAATTAAGGACCTGAATATAAGACCGTACACAATAAAATGAATAGAAGAAAACATAGGAACTAAACTCAAGGACCTTGAACTTAAGAGGATTTTATGAATTTGACCTCAAAGGCAAGGGAAGTAAAAGCAAAAGTAAATGAATGGGACTACATCAAACTACAAAGCTTCTGCTCAGCAAAAGAAACTGTCAACAAGGTAAAGAGATAATCATCTGAATAGGAAAATATATTTGGAAGCAACACCTCCAATAAGGGCCTCATATCCAAAATATACAAAGAACTCAAACAACTCAATAACAACAACAACAAAAAAAAAACAAAAGATCCAATCAAAAACTGGGCAGAGGATCTGAACAGACACTTCTCCCCAGAGGACATGGCCGACAAATATATGAAAAGATGCTCAACATCACTAGCTATTAGGGAAATGCACATCAAAACCACAATGAGATACCATTTCACATCTGTTAGAATGGCTATCATCAACAGCACAAGCAATAACAAATGTTGGAGAGGATGTGGAGAAATAGGAACCCTCATACGCTGCTGGTGGGACTGCAAATTGGCACAGCCACTATGGAAAACAGTATGGATGTTCCTCAAAAAACTAAGAATTGATCTACCATATGATCCAGCCATCTCTCTTCTGGGTATGTACCCCCAAAGACTTGAAAACTCATATCTATAAAGATATTTGCACATCAATATTCATTCTTAGTAGGGTTTCCAAATTCACAGTGGCCGGGACATGGAAGCAACCAAAGTGCCCTATGATAGATAATTGGCTAAAGAAGCTGTGGTACATATATACAATGGAATATTACTCAGCCATAAGAAGAGATGAAATATTGCCATTTGTGACAACCTGGACCTCGAGTTAATCAGCTAAGTAAAATAAGCCAGACTGAAAATGTTGAAAATCACATGATATCACTTATATGTGGGATATAAACCTAAAAGCAACGAATGAGCAGGACAAACCAACAGAGACTCATGGACATGGACTATAGACTAGTGATTACCAGAGGACTATAGACTAGTGGTTACTAGTGGGGTGGGGGAGGAGGGGGGATGTAGAGGAGTAAAGGGGGTCAAAATTGGAGGGGTAGGGGAAGGGTGAAGTGGTAAAGTGGTAAATGGTATCTGAAGGAAACTGGACTTTGGTGGTGAACACACAATAGAATATACAGATGTCAAATGATAATGTACACCTGGAAATTATATAATTGTATTAACCAATGTTACCCCAATAAACTTAATTTAAAAAAAAAAGAAGAGTGTCTGGCACATACTAAGGTAACAGCTATAACAATGGGATGTGAGTGAATAATTTTTGAATTACGTAATTCATAAAAAATTTAAAAAAATAAGTATTTTTGAATATATTTTCATTAAATATTTCTACCATTAAAAATAAAAATAAATAAATAAAATGTACAGCTGAAACTTATTGGATTTCGTTAACCAATGTCGCCATAAGATAATTAATTAATTGATTTTTTAAAAAGCTATAATTTCACTTCAACATGTTTTTCTCCCTAGATAGATTCAGAACTCTATAAGAATCAGGACCATATTTTATTCTTCCTTATAGAATCCAAACAATGGTAGTTATTATAGAACACCAACAATAATATTTTTGTGTACATACTATGTGTCAGCCACTGTGATAATCTTGTTGCATGCATAATTCCATCTAAATATCTGTGTTCAGTACTGTTATCATTGCCCTTACACATGGCATAATGAAATTCAGATAAGTTAAATAACTTTCCAAGGTCACATAGCTAGTAATTATCATAGACAGCCTTTACTGTTAGGTTTGTATAACTAAAATTTTCGAATTAACATTTTTTCTTGAAAAATTTATTTAATAATTTGGAATTTGGGGCTATGGAATGATTATAGTATGTTCACTGTTTCCAACTAAAACAGTAGAATGTGAAATTTAATGTGCGGGCTAAATTTATTGCTTTACTGTGACTTTTTTTTAACCTTTGGTTTAGTGTGCAATCAC
This sequence comes from Pteropus vampyrus, assembly GCF_000151845.1. Classification (NCBI taxonomy): domain Eukaryota; kingdom Metazoa; phylum Chordata; class Mammalia; order Chiroptera; family Pteropodidae; genus Pteropus; species Pteropus vampyrus. The sequence continues at coordinate 393,054 of NW_011889143.1, forward strand.
AATTTCCATACAAAACTGGGATGAGAGAGTTCTTACCACAGATGACTACTGGTGCTCTGAGGAGAATAAACTCTTTTGCATTCATTGTGAAAGAAATGCAGCATGTAGGATGAGAGCCATGAAACCAGTATGTCTCTGTCAAGATGCTGAAATGTAGCGTTATTAATTCAATAGCTTCAAGAACGCTATGTTGCTTGGACATGTCACTTCCTAGACTTTCATATGTCTCGTTATTATGCAATTTAAATTCTAGATCAAGCCTATAGTATCAATGAATAGCCACTCTTGAATAATATCCCAAAAAAGTTGTGTATAATACAATACTATATACACAAATTTTACCTAGAGATAGATTTTAAATTAAATCTTTTCGACACACACACACACACACACACACACACACATGGTAACTATGTAGAGGTAGTGGATAAGTTATTTAGCTTGATTATAGTGATTTTTCACAATGTGTACATACATGAAAACATCAAATTGTACACATTAAACATATACAATTTTATATGACAGATATCTCAGTAGTTGTTAAAAATAAAATAAAAATTTATCATAACTCATGAAAAAAACCCACTTGTGTACAGATTGTGCTTATATATGCCTTAATTGTTGCATTAAAAATACAATATTTAAATTATTTGAATGATCTAAATAAGTAGTTCTTAACCCTGACTGCACATCAGAATAAACAGTAGCTTTTAAAAATCATCATGCACAGATCCCACAAATATCACGTTATTCAAAATATTGGTACCTCAGCATTGGTATTTTGAGAAGCTCTAAGTACAAACAGAATTGAGAACTACTGATCTAAGCTATATTCTGTCTAGTTTAAATAGTTTCAGTAATTTTAAATGTGCATTTGTGTGTGCGTGCTGTAGTAACATAGTGATTTCTAGTACTATATGTGGTTTTACCTCCAAATTTTGTATTTCTTGACATTTTTTAATGTAAACTCTTCAGAACCCTTGATCTCCTCTACCAGGCTCAATGATTAAGTAGCTATTGACCTTCTGTAGCAAACCTAGCACAATTGTTTTAACCTGGTAGGAAGCACACATCTGTAGCTCTTTTTTTTTTTGCAAGCCAAAAAAGCTAATATTTATTGAACTCTTCGTATGTTGTAGACTTTGTTCAAAATATCTTACCTGTATTAAAATATCTACCACTGGTAACCATCTAATAAGATTTCTACAGGTGAGGAAACTGAGACAGAGAAAGAAATTATCTTGTTAAAATCATAGAGTTGGCAAATTGAAAAGCAAGGATCAGAAGTAGGGAGCCGGATCATGCAATCTGTAGTTTTACTCACTATCTGTACTGCTCCTCAAATAAGATTTCTTGTAATTTATATCATTGTTGGGCTGGGGGACTAGAAAAAGGAAAAATTGGTTTAAATTCCTAAGATTTGACTATTTCTATGCACAGAAAATACCTGATAGGGTTAGTAGTTCTGAGAACCATGTAGATTCGTTTAAAACCATCTGGGGTGTCAGCACACTGAAAAAGTGTAGTTAGTGCTGCAAATCCCACATACCTGTTACCTAGGACTTGCAAAGGAACCAGCAGCAAACTACTTGGGCCACTCGTCTCTCTATTATGTTTCTGATGGTGGCACTGAAAGACAGTTTCTCTTGTTTTCCCTTGTGGAATCTTAACCCTAGCTGCTCTTTAAAATGAATCTGAGAGCTATGAGAAAAGCTGATGTCCAAGATCCACTTCCCAGAGATGCTGAATCAATTGGTCTGGTATTGGGGACAAGGCCCAGGTTTCTTTTTTTAAAGTCCCCTCAGATGATTCTAATGTTTAGCCAGAGTTGTAACACACTGCTCTATCACATCAATCTCAAAAGGTAAGAAATGTACATCTAGTATTACTATTTTTCTTTCTCTCTCTCTTTCTTTCTTTCTTTTCTTTCTTTCTTTCTTTCTTCCTTTTTTCTTTCTTCCTTTCTTCTTTCTTTCTCTTTCTTTCTCTTTCTTTCTTTCTTTCTTAACTTATTTTTTATTTATTATTATTTTTTTGGTGACATTGATTAACAAAATCCAGTAAGTTTCAGGTGTACACTTTAACAGTAAGGCATATATATTTACACAGTGTGCTCACCTCTCATAGTTAGATTTCTTTCTATCATCACATATTTGACCCCCTTTACCCCACCTAAATCTCCCCTCCTCCCCCACCCCCTACCCTCTGGTAACCACTAGTCTATTGTCCATGTCTATGAGTCTCTGTTTGTTTGTCCTGTTTGCTTGTTGTGTTAAGGTTTATATCCCACATATAAGTGATATCATATGTTCTTTTTATACTATTATGCTGCTTCAAATTATTCATGATTTTCAGGTCAGTGGTAGTCTATGTCAATCTTAATAGCTTATTCTTTCACAATTTGTTATATTTTATGGAGCTTATGCTCTCTATTATATTATCAATTTATAAGTATGATAGTGTATGAGCTATTTTGAAAATGCAGTACCTTAAATAGCCATAAATGAAAACCAGAAAACTTTTTGAAGCCTTTTATAAACAGAATATACAGATCGTAAATCAATTAGAATGTATTCAATATAATAATTAATTTTCTTTGATTATAAAATGCAAGTGTTTTTGCTTGGATCGGAGTTGCTTATTCTGGTTATTAAAGTCAGAATTAACAAATACTAATTATTTTAATGGATTTCATCCTTCTTCTGAAATTTGAGCTGTTCTCATAGGCATTCTTATCTCTTAACAGAAAACTTTATATTGTCATAGCATATCATGTCATATATTAAATTTGAGGGGAAAAAAACGAGTCTCTTACTTTTATAATTTCCATAGGACAGAGCATAAAAAACATGCTCAATAAATACATACTGACAGTTGATTGTTATTCTCAAAAGTTATGACAACTATAGGGAATGCAAGCAGTCAATACCTGTAACCCTAAGAGAAAGATTTACAATTTATATTCTGCATTAAAATAGTTTCTTCTGGATAGCCAAATAATCCTTTATATCCTATAGCTTAACTAATTTTTAGTTACCTGAATATGCCTATGGATAAACATCTTACTTTATGTATATTTTCATCTTAGTAGAGGAAGATCACTCTTAATAAAATAAGCCTCCTTGAAATTTTATGACAGTACCAATTAGATATAGAATTAGTTCCTATGTCAAATTTACACATTGAATGAAAGAAAGCAGTTGGGTGTACTGAATATAGTCTGTACATTGTTAAAGTTCTAGAGTTTATTTTGATAATGTTTACACAATATCAATAGGATTATCATCGTGAATACAAGTTTTCAGAAACCACAGAGAAGATATCTATTCAGAACTAAGTTAGATGTATCCTACAAAACACATTTAGTGGTTTCCTTCTTTCTCTCTTTGTTTCTGTACGATGCACATCTTTTAATGAACATTAAACCTGCTCATTAAGGATGGATACACCAGAGAACCCAGGACAATGTTAGGTTTAATGCGTGATTTGCTAAAGGTTGACTATTTACCTGAATATGAGCCAGAGGGCCAATCTAAATTAAAATTGATGAAGAACAAAAACAGAGAGGTATTTAAAGACACTATGCATAAATGTTAATAAAATGCTATGGCTTAATTATTAGTGGGTCTGGATGTGTTTCACTGTCATTTTCATTTTCAAACCAGGCTTTGTTCTGCGTCCTGACTCTTTCATAGAATCTGAGATGAAGAGATTCAGGACACAGGATTTAAATTAGTTTATGTTTGCTTCAGTGCTTTGATTCATTTGACCTAAAGAAACACAGAGAAAGAAAATGGTTGGCCTTAGCCATGTCTGCTCGGCTGAGTCATTTCTGCCCTTCTAGGATCCTAGGAGAGAG
>NW_011889143.1:396962-401754 GCF_000151845.1 Pteropus vampyrus
TCTTATCTCTTAACAGAAAACTTTATATTGTCATAGCATATCATGTCATATATTAAATTTGAGGGGAAAAAAACGAGTCTCTTACTTTTATAATTTCCATAGGACAGAGCATAAAAAACATGCTCAATAAATACATACTGACAGTTGATTGTTATTCTCAAAAGTTATGACAACTATAGGGAATACAAGCAGTCAATACCTGTAACCCTAAGAGAAAGATTTACAATTTATATTCTGCATTAAAATAGTTTCTTCTGGATAGTCAAATAATCCTTTATATCCTATAGCTTAACTAATTTTTAGTTACCTGAATATGCCTATGGATAAACATCTTACTTTATGTATATTTTCATCTTAGTAGAGGAAGATCACTCTTAATAAAATAAGCCTCCTTGAAATTTTATGACAGTACCAATTAGATATAGAATTAGTTCCTATGTCAAATTTACACATTGAATGAAAGAAAGCAGTTGGGTGTACTGAATATAGTCTGTACATTGTTAAAGTTCTAGAGTTTATTTTGATAATGTTTACACAATATCAATAGGATTATCATCGTGAATACAAGTTTTCAGAAACCACAGAGAAGATATCTATTCAGAACTAAGTTAGATGTATCCTACAAAACACATTTAGTGGTTTCCTTCTTTCTCTCTTTGTTTCTGTACGATGCACATCTTTTAATGAACATTAAACCTGCTCGTTAAGGATGGATACACCAGAGAACCCAGGACAATGTTAGGTTTAATGCGTGATTTGCTAAAGGTTGACTATTTACCTGAATATGAGCCAGAGGGCCAATCTAAATTAAAATTGATGAAGAACAAAAACAGAGAGGTATTTAAAGACACTATGCATAAATGTTAATAAAATGCTATGGCTTAATTATTAGTGGGTCTGGATGTGTTTCACTGTCATTTTCATTTTCAAACCAGGCTTTGTTCTGCGTCCTGACTCTTTCATAGAATCTGAGATGAAGAGATTCAGGACACAGGATTTAAATTAGTTTATGTTTGCTTCAGTGCTTTGATTCATTTGACCTAAAGAAACACAGAGAAAGAAAATGGTTGGCCTTAGCCATGTCTGCTCGGCTGAGTCATTTCTGCCCTTCTAGGATCCTAGGAGAGAGCCACTCCTGGGGTCTGGAAATGACTTTTATTGTTGCCTTCTGCATACCAACAAGGCATTGTTCATTCCTGTTGGTGAAGAATGTATGTGCTCCAGTTATTTATTTTTTTTCATAGTTGTAGAGCAGACCTATTCTTATTGTTTTCTCAGCCCATGGTGGACTAGGGCATGCTATGTAAGATGATTGGATGGGAATTTGCTTAAGAGTATGGGCTTTGGAGTCTGGCATCCTGGGTAATTTTGGTCCGATCTTTATGCATCCATTTCCTTATCTGTAAAATAGCTACAATAACCGTGTCTACCTCATAAGGTTGCAGTAAGGATTAAATGACTTCATATATGAAACATGCTTATAAACTACCTGCAACTTTATAAGTAGTATATAAGTACATTATTTTCATGTTAATAATTCAGGAAAACATCCTATGACCTTGTCTTCCTCAACTCTGTCTTCCAGCCATTACCAAATCCTAGAAAAGTGTTTTTTCAAACTCTAGGTGGCAACTCATTAGCGGTTTGAGAAATCGACTTGGTAGGGTGTGGCCTGTATTGTTCTTCACTTAAAATAGAATAGAAAAATACCAGAATGTATCACCCAAAGGACGAGTATTGTTCCATGAAATATTTGGTTCAAATATGAGTGTGAGAGTGTTAGCTCACAATTTGAAATGGATTTTATTCAGTGCATACATTTTATATCCCCCACCAAACCAGACAGAAAGGGAAAGATTTCATGGAGTATACATCCATTTACCCAGTCCCAATATATCCAAAATATATGTCACTCTAGTTGATAACTGTGACATACTTATAGAAGCGATTTTAAACCAGTTATCTTTGTAGAGGGATACAACTGAACTCCTTCCCCCATGGTCTGTGGTATATATTCCTAGTAAGGTTGGGAGGTGGAGAAGCAGGGGGGCTGGCATAAATTCCCTGCACTTTTGAGAATCACTGCACTAGACCGTAAGCTCCTTAACATGCAGCACCTTTCTTTGTGTTTTTTTTCTAGTACCTTGCACATTGGAGATGTGTAATACATATTTATCTAATAAATTGCCAAGTTTCACATAGACCTGTGCTTAAAGAATGCTGATAACACAAAGAAAAAAAATCTATTCATTAAATATGCCTTATATAACAACTACTATTGGGGACAAGATATGTTTTACAAACAATCTGATCTAAAGGAAAGAAGTTGTCAGATCTGGACACCAATAAATATTTGCAGAGGAAAAAAACCCTGTTTCTTTCTAAGGATGCTGTTCCTTATGATGGATGTTAGCAGTTCTCCTTTGCCAGACAGTCTCTAGATATGACATTGCTAAAGTCAGCAATTTGTCTGCCTGCTATCTTGGTTGGATGCAAATGCAAGTGCATCTTGCTTTATACAAGAGATAAATGTACAAAGAATACTTATTATTTACAAGAGGATTTACAAAAGTAAAAACTTTAAAGTAAAATAACTTTATGAATTATAAATAAGTTTTAATGAATTTCTCCAAATTTTCCCTCTACTCACCAGAAAATTTTCTCCAAGTATCATCTCTGTTTGAATATAAACAAATTACATTTACAATAATCACATAGTATAACTGACTCATCTTAGCCTGAAAATGCAAGGCTTCGTAGTTCCATTAAGATATTGTCTTCGACTTTCCCAAAAGATATCTTGGAGTGCCCTTACAGATGATTCTCTTAAGATCTTCTTATTAAGTTGCTTTGATTAATAGATGATATTCAAGAAGCCACATGAGAACAGCAGCTCACCCTTGCCTCTGCTACTGGCGCCTCAATGAGAATGTGGTTATTTGTGTCCGGGGTAAATCCTTAGGTGTTTCCAAGTGGCAAACCCTGTATGGACTCAAGCACTGCTGAATTCCTGCAGTTTCTACTGCACGGAGCTATGCCGTCTTCCCAGTCCTCATACTGGACTGCACTATCAGATGTGAGGTGACATGAGGAGCTGGTTTGGTGCTTATGCACTTGAAGCTTTCACATCTCCTTGAGCTTTTATCTGTGGCTCCTCTCTCCTGAGGCAGCGGGCAGGAGACCATGGGGCTGGTAAGGCCCCTGCTTTACAAAAAACACCATAGGGATGACACCTAGGCCTCAACAGCTTTGCTAGTAATATTAAATTTTCATATTGGAAAACAACTTTTAAAGCAATCGGTGTGACTTTACAAGAATTCTTGGTTATGGATGATGAGAATAGAATTATCATAGTCAGTCTTAAATTAGTTCTTTACCTTAAAATAATTTAAAAGCCATAAAAAGCAAAAAATAGATCAAATATAGAATATGAGTACCTTTAATATATTTGATACAATATAGGGTAGAACCTCCAAAATGAAAACATAAATCACTTAGCTGGGTCTTGAAAAACTCTAGTGTTTTGTGTGGAGAGATATATCCAGGAGGATGTGCTTTATCAGTATTCAGCTTCCCCTGACTTAGATACAGAAATAGACTCTTGGTCCAAATCATAGTTTCTAAGGAAATAAATAAAATGTTGCATTTTTTTCACTCGAAGTATCTCCAATTAAAATTTCTATTTAAATTTTAGACAAAAAAAGCCAAAAACATACAGTGGAGAAAGGAAAGCTTCTTTAATAAATGGTGCTGGGAAAATTGGAAGGCCACCTGCAAAAGAATGAAACTAGACTGTTGTCTATCACCATACACCAAAATTAACTCAAAATGTATTAAGGACCTGAATATAACACCTGAAACAATAAAATGCATAGAAGAAAACATAGGAAAGAAACTCAAGGACCTTAGACTTAAAGAGGATTTTATGAATTTGACCTCAAAGCTAAGGGAAGTAAAAGCAAAAATAAGTGAATGGGACTACATCAAACTAAAAAGCTTCTGCTCAGCAAAAGAAATCGTCAGCAAGGTAAAGAGACAACCATCTGAATGGGAAAATATATTTGTAAGCAACACCTCTGATAAAGGCCTAATATCCAAAATATACAAAGAACTTATATGACTCAATAACATCAAAAAAACAAACCATCCAATCAAAAATGGGCAGAGGACCTGAACAGACACTTCTCCCCAGAAGACATACAAATGGCCAACAAATATATGAAAAGATGCTCAACATCACTAGCTATTAGGGAAATGCAAATCAAAACCACAATAAGATACCATCTTGCACCTGCTAGGATAGCTATCATCAACAGGACAAGCAATAACAAATGATGGAGAGGATGCGGAGAAAAAGGAACCCTCATACACTGCTGATGGGACCACAAATCCGTACAGCCACTATGGAAAACAGTATGGAGATTCCTCAAAAAACTAAGAACTGATCTACCGTAGGATCCAGCCATCCCCCTACTGGGTATGTACCCCAAAGACCTGAAAACCCATATTCGAAAACATATTTGCACACTGGTGTTCATAGCAGCACTATTCACAGTGGCCAGGACATGGAAGCAACCGAAGTATCCTATGATAGATGATTGGCTAAAGAAGCAGTGGTACATATATACAATGGAATATTACTCAGCCATAAGAATAGATGAAATGCTGCCATTTGCGACAACATGGATGGACCTCAAGATAATCATGCTAAGCAAAATAAACCAGACAGAAAAAGTTGAAAATCACATGATATCACTTATATGTGGGATATAAACCTAAAAGTAACAAATGA
>NW_011889143.1:402799-403415 GCF_000151845.1 Pteropus vampyrus
GATAATCATGCTAAGCAAAATAAACCAGACAGAAAAAGTTGAAAATCACATGATATCACTTATATGTGGGATATAAACCTAAAAGTAACAAATGAACAGGACGAACAGAGACTCAAGAACATGGACAATGGACTAGTGGTTACCAGAGGGTAGGGGGTGGGGGAGGAGGGAACAGGTAGATGGAGTAAAGGGGGTCAAATATAAGGGGTAAGGGGAAGGTGAAGTGGGTAAAGGGGATCAAATATATGGTAGCTGAAGGAAACTGGACTCTGGGTGGTAAACACACAATAGAATATACAGATGTCAAATTATAATATACACCCGAAAATTATATAATCGTATTAACCAATGTTACCCCAATAAACTTTAAAAACATAAATAAATAAAAATAAAATAAAATAATATAAAATTTCTATTTAGGTGGCTAAAGTTTCAAATTAAGTGTTTCAGGGAGCTCTAAAAATAATTGCTGATTTTTTAGATTGCTATTCGCAAACAAAAGAGTTTTGAAAGTTGGAAAAGTAAATCTCTAATTGAATACTCATCACACTCCTAGAGAAAATAGAGTGGAGAATAGTGATAAGAAAATAAAAATGAAATAAATAACTAATTGAGA
>NW_011889143.1:403465-408465 GCF_000151845.1 Pteropus vampyrus
GTAAATCTCTAATTGAATACTCATCACACTCCTAGAGAAAATAGAGTGGAGAATAGTGATAAGAAAATAAAAATGAAATAAATAACTAATTGAGAGAACCACCTATGCCTCCACAGCTTTTGCTTGATGTCCCTTTAATGGTAATATGTGATGTGCCAATGGTAATTTCCAGAGTACATTAACACTTACAGTCACTGAATGATCACAACCATTATTGAAAATGAAAATAATACAACACCAAGATCAAGCATTCTTAATGGCTTATAATGAAGCGGTACAATTCTAAGCACATTGAACTCATAACATCCTTATGAGGAAGCTCTGAGTATTAGCCAAATTTTGCAGATGAGGAAACAAGGATATTTGGCCAAGTCATGTAGTGATGAAGCTGCAGTCTGAATTCAGGTTTCCTGACTGTATGTCCAGCACTCTTTCCTCTAGAATGCACCAACCTGAAACCTTTCAAAAGTAACCCCCCATTTGACATGCTTTTGCCGTCATGACACTACATTTATTCTGCTGTTACATAATCACAGGATTAAGGAAGTCATTGAGACAATCCTCTGCTTCCAGGCAAGACAAAGTAGAAATCATTTCTGACACATGAAAATCCATCTTGTTTTTAGAGACATCAAGAGGAAAAGGTTTTACAACCTCCTATAGCAACATCCAAGAATAAAGAACTTCTTGTATACCTATAGTCCTATTGCATGTTCTTGGGAAAAGAGGAAAATCTCATTAAAATGCCATTTTGTGCCACTGAAAAATGCAAAGATAACTCTAATCCAATACAAATTTGTTACTAAATGTCAATACATTTGAGAGAGTCAAAGATCGGGAAAGCTTGCATAATTCCATTTTTAGATCAGCAGAAATGAGAAGTGTTGTGGTCTTTCAGCAGAAGCACTCAAGTCAAATTCATAAGTAATAAAGGGAATTTCTCTGCATGACACTACAGAATGTGTGTTTGCCTTAGGGCAATGGTTAGCAAACTGTAGCCCAATGATCCAATCTGACCCACTACTTGTTTTTATATTTTATGTTCTGCAAGCAAAAAATGTTTTTTTATGTATTAAATGGTCGAAAAAATCAAAAGAATAATATTATCTAGTGAGTGAAAACTATATGAAATTCAAATGTCATTGTCCATCGATAAAGTTTTATTGGAATACAATCATCCCATTCACTTATGCATCATCTTTGTCATGCTAGAATGGCAGAATTAAGTTATAGTGATAGTGACCACATGGTCTGAAAAGCCTAAAATATTTACTATCTGGTCCTTTATAGAAAAAATTTTGCTGATACCCGGTAGAGAGAAAAATGAAAACAAAATACCTTTCTTTTCACCCACCTCCTTTCACTCAGATGAAGGAAGTCATGGAACATTTGAAAGCAGGAAAGTACTGAGCTGTAAGACCTTATTAGGGCCTTGATTATGAGCCCTGCCCTAGTTTAATTTATATTTAGGCAGCCATGGTCCCAGATCCATTCTTGCCCAAACATTTTATCTCCTTTGCTACCCACAGCAAGGGGCCCTTTGATGTTGCTTGCCAGAGATGAGAGGAAACACACATAATGTCCAGTTTCCTCTGTGCTAATGGCAAATTAAGGTATATAAATGTTACATAATTATGTATATTTAAGCTTGTTTTTTTCTTTCATTTTCAATTACATAAAGAGAGTCTGCTCTAGTTACTAATATCTCCATTCTTCTTTAGGCATCCACTAATAGACAGATACTAAATGACATTTGTGACTAAACCAAATTATTTTACAAATTTTGAATGATAGAGATTCCTGAAAGTTTTTATTTCCTGAACCTGCATGGCTGCAAGTATATCTGTCATCTCATCTATTAATTGGCAAGCTTAATGTGATCTTCAGAATATAAAAATGAATAAATACACACTCATGTTCTTAAGGAGGTCACAGTCCAGTGGGGGAGACAGACATTTATCTTCTATGTGCTAATCACATTGTTAAACTTCTAAAATCAGCTTCCTGAGGCCAGAGAAGAGAGGACAACGGAATTTGAATAGGGAATGGAAGAGTGACAGGAGATGGAGTGACCACCAGAAATTTGAAGCAACATTTAAAATGTTACAGAAATGTAAAAGGACCTTTAAAAAGGCCAGAGATGCACACTGACTATAGTGTTAAGTGAGTGATATTGGACGGTGGTAAAAAAAAAAAAAAAAAAAAAGGAGAAAATGGCAGAAAAAAAAGAGGTAAGGGGAAAATGTGGAACATGGAGGGGAAATGGGGTTCCAAAGAGGAAATTTAAAGTCAGATTATAGAAGTCCTTGAATACCAAGATAAGGAGTTCAGACTTTATTGTGTTGATGATTTTTTAAAAAGTCTCAAAAATTTTAAGCCCAAGTGTGAGATAATTCAATTTTACAATCTACCCTAACCATTTAGAAAATGGTATTATCGTATTGAACTTATGATAGTATAGTAGTTATATCAGCTAGATTTTTTCTTGCCAGTTTTTATAATGCTGTAACAAACATCTCCAAAACCTTAGTGGCTTTCAATAGTTAAAGGTCGTTTCTCATTAAAAGTACATTTCTTCCATGGATTAGCTATGACACTCCTCTGTGCTTTCTTTGTTCTTGAGATCCAAGGTAAAGGAATAGCCTCTATCTGGATCATTCTGGGTTCCTGTCAGACAGGAAAAAGTGATGTCAGAACTAAGTGATGGCTCTAAGTTTTTCTTCGGAAATTGCTTGCATCACTTCCACTCAATTTTTATTGGCCAAAGCATGTCACAACTTAGTCAAATGGGCAGGGATGTAGTATAAGTCATCTCACAGTGAAGGGAACAAACACACAATCCACCAGAGTGTCACATGTATAAATTAATACCTGGCACCTGGGTTCAGATCCCAGCTCTGATACTTACTAACTATTTAAACTTGGCAACTAACTTATTACCCCTTTGTGCTGTTTATCATGAGAATAATGTTAATAATAAAATGGCGATGAATATTTATATCTATACATATAACATTTGGCTTTGAAAATTGACCCATAACCTTATGGTCCCCCCAAAAAAACTTCCCAAGTCCTGGACCCTTGTGTCTCCACAGTGCTTTGTACATGTACATGATCATATATGGCTGAAAATGTCAAAAAACAACTCAGATTTGTCTTTTAGTCCCCACTGTGCTTATCAGAGTACTTTTTCAGTAGGTCCTCAACAATATCTGCTGTAGTGAATGGAATTTGAGCTGCTGCAGGTCTATAGAAAGCTGCCAATTACAGTGATAGGGACTTGCATTCAGATGGTACTGAGACTGACAAAGTTAACAACTTATAGTGTTTTTAGCACAATGAGAAGGCAAAAGAACTTTAGTTATATCAGCAACATTTATATGGCACTTCTGTGTGATGGGTATTCTAGATGCACTATCTCATTTAATAGTCACAACATCCTTCTAAGGCAAATGTTTCATCATTGTTACATTGCAGGCAAGGAAACTGAGGCACAGAGATGTTAAGCAATTTTCCTAAGGCCACGTAACTGGAGAACAGGAGAAGCAGTGTTCAAATGCAGACAGGCTAGCTCTAGAATCCACAATCTGATCTGCTATAGCAGCAGTCATCACCAACTGAATGTTAAAGCCAGAGGGGCCCTTTGCAAGGTACATCTAGACCAGGGGTTTTCAAACTGTGCCACATACAACTTTAGGTCCTGTGGAGATTACTTTTGATTAGTCTTCTGGATATTTAGGGCTATAGCTGTAATCCGTGATTTCAAATTTTTGTATGATTAAAAGATCCTCACTGCCCTCTTTGGTCCAGCTTATGATATGTAATTACCATACATTTCAACTTATAAAATAAATTAATACCAAAAAAAAATTTACCTGCAGTTTTTTTTTTTAATGTCAGAGGGATATATAAGAAATAATTAAGAAAAAGAAAGAATTCTGCAAAAAGAGTTGAAACTACTGATCATTTCTAACTTTTTTTACTTGACAGTTAAAGAAATGCAAGACTCAGGGGCAGGGGCAAGGACTTGATGGGTCCTTAAAACCAGGCTTTCAGATCAGGACTCTTAACTCTCAGTCCCAAGTGTTTCTGCTGTATCTTGCTGTTTCAGGTAGTAAAATGCTACCTTGAATCATATGAAACATGCTACTGCAAGGAATGACCAAGTCATCTCACCCTTCCTTGTCTATATCCCCAAGCCCTGGGAGAGAGATCTATTTCCATAAAGTTGGATTAATCTATTTGGATTTCTTCTATCATACTCTAGGGTATGATAGGGTATATTTTTTTCTCTACTTCTTATTATTAATAATACTTTAGTAGCTACCCTGGAGGTTTCAGTAGATTCTCAAGTTTTATGTTACACAATGTAGATGGCTTTTCAATAATTTACACTGTAATGTTTATAATAAATGCATAGGTATTAAAAATTAATGAAGAATAAATAATATCCTAACAATGAGACTGGCTAGGTAGAATTATCCACCAAGGAATGGGGCTGCCAAAATGTGTATTAAATGTCTTGATTAGAGCAACTTTTTAAATAGTTTTGTCTGATAATTTTTAAAAAGAAGTGGGTTACATGATCTAAAAAATTCTAGATCATTTCTCCTCCATGTGTCAGCATGCTGCCTAATAAAATGGATCTTTTAAAATATAGAAGTTAAATGTGAGGTTCTGTCACTCCTATGCACATCTCAGCTCCTTTACCCCCTAAAAGTCATACATTCATATTTTTTCTCTTTCAAGGCTTTGTCATCAAAATATGTGCTCCTACTCATCTATATACTTTACCTTTTCTCATTTAAAACTTCCAATCTCCTTTCACCTCTAATTAACAACAGATTTATGCACAATATTCCTAATCTCCCTGAAAAATTTAAACTCATTCATTAAAGCACAATTCAAATGTCATTTCTGATGTAAAGCTTTCCCTACTATTAGAACAAGTAGAATTTCTTCTTTTGTTTGTACTCATGTATAAATATAAGTGTTCTAAT
>NW_011889143.1:413465-419570 GCF_000151845.1 Pteropus vampyrus
TCTCAGAGCAGTGTAACTAGAGGATGCAAAATTGCTTCTAACATTAGTGCAGCAATCCAAACTGTTTTAATGTACAATAAAATCTTATAAATGTTAAATCAGTTAAATTTATTGATGCTCAGAAGCTCTTGTAAATGTGCTTTAATACAGAGAATAGAAGCAAAGCTTTGCTTTTAGTTCAATTTGTAGATTACTTCGGATTTAAATAATTTTTGTATAATGTTGTGGAATACTATAATGTAAATTGTAAGCTATTTTCTGGAGTAAGAAATACCTACTGAATATTAGGTCATAAAATATTTGTTCACATGCTGTCTTATGAAATTGTGCTCTTTGGAGCCAGGGACTTTGAGAAGACTGAGGACAGGGCCACATAGTGGGATGTAAAGCTCCATGTGAGTGGCATGGTGACAATGTCTCCAGCTTGGTTCCCAACTTCAAGTAAGTACTCCATTAATGTTTGCTTGTGTTGTTTTACTTTCATTTTATAAAGAATCCATGCACATTGCTAAAAATCATAAAATAGTACTAAAAGATTTATAAGAAAATAGAGCAGTCTTTTGTTACACCCATATCCAATCACAGCTTCACACATCAGAGACAACTGCTTTAAAGTCTTTTGACTCTTTCCCTTGGTATTTACCTCAATTTTTCTAAAGAATAAGCTTATATTGGTGCTTATTGAATGATCAATTATTAACATAATCTGTGCATTTCTGTGTATATTACAACCTCCACTTCCTTGCCCTTATTGTCCTAATATGCTTATACCGCAATTTTTGGCTAAAATTATAATTAATATTTACACTGTTACCATGTAAATATTATTTGCTGCTGAACTATGTAGTGTACACTTTAAATTTCTTTTCCTGTAGCATTTTGTGTTGCCTGGCATGGAATATGCCTGATTTTTTTCCACTAGCTTAGTTTTCCATGTACCTGAAACTAATTTTCCAAATCTTCAAACAATCTGTAACATTTCTTATAATACTTTTTCCCAAATTCTGGAATAGAGTTTCAGCTACTCTATCAGTTCTTTTTATTTTTTAGGAATCCTCCTTCCCGTCTTAAAGCTCTCTGCCCCTTGTGCTTCAATCTGTACTTGTGCACTCTAGATCCGCTACACAACTGTCATTCTGAGACTTTTCCTTCTCTTGGGGCTTCACCTGAGGCTTCTTGCATCATAAACTTGTGTTGGATCCTCTCTTTCCTGCATCTCGTGTCTTTCTCTTTCTTGGTTTACTCTCTTGTGTGGGTGAAACCATATGCTCAGTGAAGGTGGGAGAGGTCAACGTTTAGAGATTTTGACTGGGCATTAAATTCTCTTTCAATCTTTTCTCTCCTCCCTCCACCCCCCGCCCACCGCTAGACTAGCTTTCAATATTGCAGTTGCAAGCTCTGATAATATTCAGATTCCTGGTCCTTATTACATTGCCTAACCATCTATTCTGTCTGTGGAAGCTTTTTAAAGTTATTTTTCATTAGGGTAGTGTGGTAGGCTGAATAAAACCGCCCAAAAGAGGTTCACATTCTAATTCCCAGAACGGGTAACTGCCATTTCCCCCACCAGGAGATTAAAATTTAGTTTAGGGAAGAAAATACACATGTACACAATGATCAGGAAACAGCATTAGGCAATAGGTAATTCTGTGCCAAAGGAAATCTTCATGTAGCACGTGGGACCTGAATGGTCTCTTAAGACTGGTCTCTTAAGATTACAGGACACTTAAGGCATGACAAACGTCATACATAAAAATGGCCATTGTGAAGCTGGTCAGTAAAGAGAGGTGACGGGAAGCAGAGGGAGATGTTTGGATAAGGAGAGTGGAACCGGACTATGGCAAGACTCGTGAGTCAGGCCCGTGATGCAGGAGTCAGATTAAGACAGTAGGCAGGTCCATAATTTGACATATCTTCAAATATTCTTTAACTGTTTACTTAACATTTATTAGAGGAAATGCCTGAGAACTGTTTGATTATTAACTACTGTAGAAGGGAGATTCCTGTGGGGCATCCTTTACTTAGCAAAATAAAGACCTTGTGATGAATCTGACTTATCTTCCTCAGATGACTGTTTAGTGATCATCTGCTCAGAATGAGTAACTGTTACCTTACATGGTAAAAGAGACCTGCAGATGTGATTAAATTAAGCATATTGAGATGGGAAGATTATCTCAGATTATTTAGGTGGGACCAGATGATCACAAAGGTCTTTATATGAGACAGGCAGAGGGAGATTTGACTACAGAAAAAGATGTGAATAGAGGAAAAAGAGGTTGTAGTGACATGAGGAAGGGATCATGAGCCTAGGCATTCAGGCAGCATTCATAAACTAGAAATGGCAAAAAAAAAAAAAATAGATTCTCTCCTAAAGACTCCAGAAGAAAGTAACCTTGCCAATATCTTGGATTTAGCTCAATGAAACAGATTTCATATTTCAGGCCACCAGAACTATAAAAGAATAAATTTGTATTGTTTTAAGCCATCAAGTTTGTGATACTTTGTTACAACTGCAATAGGAAATTGATACCTCATGCTGGACACTTTCAAACTGGAAACAGAAATCCTCAGTTGAAGGAAATTGTTACAATAATTACTTGATAATTTCCTCTTCTCCATTTCCTGTCCTCTCTCAGATCTTATTAGTAAGATAATGTTACCTCCTAAATTGATCTGTTAGTTTTATCTTTTCTCTCCTTTATCCATGCTTGTCTTTTTATTCTACTTTTTTGGTGATATATTTATTCTTTATTGTCTTATCTTTCTAATAACTTTTAGATTAGATATACACACATCGACACATGTGCACCTGCATGCATACAAACACATACAGACACATTCCTTCATGTTCTTTTTTGTCCTCTGGTTATTTTTTATAGCAACCTGTTCTATTTTCATGAATGAATTATATAATATTTGAGGATAGCAATAATAGATTGTTTTGTCTTAGCTTTGAAGTGTTTTACTGTTCTGATTTTTTTCCTTTTTTTCCGTATCTTTCATGTGAGAGGATTTCATTTATTTTCATATGTAAGGATAATTACTTAGACATGAATTGAGAGCCCTGTGAGCATGAGCAAGTCTTATCAAATGGTGTGTTTTATTCTAAAGTAATTGTGTGAAACCTTGATGTTTATTTAAAGATCATCCCCCAGATCAATATCTATAGTGGAACTGTCCAAGAAAGGGGTATATGGATTTGAAGAAGGAAATGGGATGTGTGAGTGAAAGTCTAACTCCTCTGTATATAGAATTTCAAACAATCCTCTTACCTTCAACCCTGCTTCTTACATGACCTTCTGCTATAACTGATGCCTCCAAATCTGAGCTTTCCAGATACATGACGAAAAAAATGATGCACTTCTTGCTGTTACTCTTCTCTGTAGACATCATGCGTAGTTATCTAATTGTAAACTTTTCCTACAAATGAACTTTGAGTCACACATATTTGCCTCTGAACCAAGATATTTGGTACTACTAAATTTTATACAAATAGAAACCTTTTGGGGAATAGAAGGCAGATAGTAGTAACCCCATTTTAGAAATGAGGAAACAGAATCCAAGAGTTAGAGCAATCTGTTAAATGTTGCATGTCAAGTCAGTGTTATGTTTAGAAATTAAACCCAAGTATTCTCTTAGTTTCTTTCCTCTCAAGTACACTGAAATCTCTCAGAAGACCAGATGTGGCTGCTGTGATTTTATTTGCATGATGATTAGAATTTCCCAAAAGGAATAAACAATGAATTAATAAACCAGTTGTTGGAAAAATTGAAAGTAATTTTATTTATTTAAAAATGTTATAATGATTTTTTTAGTTTTATCTAACACAAAATGACTGACTTATAATTCTTTATTAAAATATTAATCTTTGCAATTAAACTTTGCCAGACTGCTGCATCTATTCCTATCACAATTAATGTTAAAATGCATCTTCCTTCAAAAGGATTCTATAAATGTTGGACCCCAATTGCCACATTATTAAATGCAATATATATTTCCCCAAATATATATTACATGATGATTTATCTCATACATATATATTAATATGTGATTTGTAACCAAAATTATAAAATATTTAGTAGTTCCAGTAGGAACTATTTGTATCAAATGAATTAATAATATGCCTTTTAAGGATCTTTCTGTTTTCTAGATTTTCTTCCGGGTATCTTATCATCAGAGCACTATCTTTTAATTACATTATATGGTTATTTATGACCCTGAAATAGGAGGTGATGTGATATGCCCTGAATATTAGGTTATACTGCATTTGCGTAATGAGCTAAATGAGTCTCCCAAGGCTGATAACTATAGTCATTTCCTCATCTGGTTACTCAGGACTTCCCAGGCAAACATAATAGAAGTGCAGAAAGGAGGGAACATTATGACCTTAAAAACACAATAGGGTATGTGCTTTTTGAGCTGGGAAATGTTTTTAGTTATTAAAATATGTGGCACAGAGTGGTGGAATAAAGCTAAAATTCATTTTTTAAATGTAAGGGAGAGAATGAAATAAAATTAATATCATCGTGTAATAAATTCATTCATTTATGTCTTATATTACTTCTGCTATGTGAATATTACTGTAGTTATTGGTTTATTTTATTTAGTCATTTATTTAACAAATATTTCTTGAGTATCTGCTATGTGCTAGGCACCATAATAAGCATTGGAGAATTTGGTGTTACATAAAAGCATACAGAAGCATGGTCTCTATCCTCATGAATATTACATTATAGCAGGGAGACTGATGAGAAACAAGTAAACTATTAAACAAGATAGACTCAGAGGATGGTAGGTCCTATGAAAATAATAAATCAGCTTAAGAAAATAGAGAAATACTGTCAGCAGGAGCTATAATTTTTGATAGGATGATCTTGGAAGATTTATGAGGAGATGAGATTTGAGCAGATCTGAATGATGAGAAGTAATCTGCTATGCAAAGACCTTGGAGAAGAGCTATCCAAACATATTGCACCAGAAATAAATTTTGTATTTTTGGAGAATAGCAAGAAGGCCACAGTGGCTAGAATGTAGAGAGGGAGAGGAAAAGTGGGAGACAAAGTCAGACAGGGAGTCAGATTATGTGGGGACTTCTAGGTCATGGTCAAGACTTGAAATTTTATTCTAAAAATAATTTATGACATTAAAGGACTCAGATCAATAAAATGGATTCATATGACTTTTTGAAAGGATAATTTTGGTTTCTGCATTGAAACTGAAAGTATCAAGATAAGTTAGGAACCCTTTGTAATATTCCAAGTGAGAGATGAAGGTGGCTTGGACCAGGATAGTAGCAATTCAGGTGGTGAAAAGAGGCAATATTAGTAATAAATTTGAAGGTAGAGCTGACAGGATTTCCTGTTTTGTTTGATTTGGGTTTTTTGAGAACAGGAAAGAATAAACTGAGAAAAACTAATATATTTCCCATCTTTGCTTAAGTTACAAAACTGGCATTTGAAAGATATAAAGACAACTTTTTCTGTACTTCATCATGTCATTTAAAAAGATGTGTCATAATCTCACAGCAAAGATGAAGACATGAAAACTACAGTTGGGTAGATTAATTACTGGCGAACAAATGTGCCTGGATAGTTCTGATTAAATAAAGAATGGCACCATGGGGCAAGGTTTCTAGTGGCATGATGTAGGACATTGGCCTTGGCCTGGTCCTGGTTAGTAATATTATCAATGATATGAATAAAGATGCAGAAATAATAATGATTGTTTTTATGGATGACAAATAGTGGAATTATATTAGATGATGCCATATATACACACATACACACACACACACACACACACACACACACACACATTCTTATGAAGAGTTTTACCATACTACATTACATAGCTACATGTAACTATGCTTTCCTTTATGACTTTTTGGTGTCCTGTGTTACGTTTGAAAAGACAAGCAAGATTGTTTTTTTAAACCACACATTGTTTTCTAGCATGTTATTATTTGTATTTTAGTGTAAGTACTAAGGTAGTGATTAGTTCTGTTTTTTTTTCCAAATGATTAGTCATTTCTAGCAACACAAAATGTTAAGAAATTATTTTCCCTAGTGATTTGAAATGCCACTTTCATCACAATCTAAATTACTA
>NW_011889143.1:419620-466608 GCF_000151845.1 Pteropus vampyrus
GTGGAATTATATTAGATGATGCCATATATACACACATACACACACACACACACACACACACACACACACACATTCTTATGAAGAGTTTTACCATACTACATTACATAGCTACATGTAACTATGCTTTCCTTTATGACTTTTTGGTGTCCTGTGTTACGTTTGAAAAGACAAGCAAGATTGTTTTTTTAAACCACACATTGTTTTCTAGCATGTTATTATTTGTATTTTAGTGTAAGTACTAAGGTAGTGATTAGTTCTGTTTTTTTTCCAAATGATTAGTCATTTCTAGCAACACAAAATGTTAAGAAATTATTTTCCCTAGTGATTTGAAATGCCACTTTCATCACAATCTAAATTACTATATGTATAGTTAGTATAGTTACATATGTCTGGATGATTTATTCTTTTTCATTCATCTATCTGTTTTTGTGCGTGTGCTCATGATTTAAAAAGTTAGACAGGATCCTGGGATAAAAAGTTTGTTTGGTTGGTTGGTTTTTTATGTAGATGGAGCCTAAATGAAAAGACACATTGTTTCAATCATGCAGTGAGACAGAAGATCTAGTACTACCACAGAGGTATTGAAAACAGTCACTTACTATTACTGTGATTTAACCTAAAATAAGTAATTGACAAGAGTCAGAAGGCCTGTGTTATAACTTCTGCTGGGTGGGGAATATCAGGGAGATGAGATGAGTGAAAGACTTATGAAAGGGATAAAAGTCGAGGACAGCTCATGAAGGAGCTTATTCAGTCTGGGGAGTTTGCTCTTCATCTTGTTGACAGTAGGAAATCTATGACAAATTTAAAAGTAGGGCGTGACTCAGTCAGAACTCTGTTTTAGCAAGATTATCCCAGCGACAGAGTAGAGGATTGAGATTGAATAAAGATAACATTGTAGGATAAAAGTTCTGTGTGTAGATTTTCATTTGCATGTCCCTCCCACCCCCTAGCAAACTCTTGATAGGAAACTGACATCTTTTGCTTATCTAGTCATTAAGTGATTTGGGAGCATTTTTTTTCTTCTGTCTTTGCCCCCGGAATTATAGTTATCTCTTCTGAGAATGGTGCTTTTGTGACTTTAAAATTCTTTTTAAAATGTTAGCTAATCTGGTGACCCTTAAAAGTAAGGTTCTTTGGCAAAAGAGAGCACAATTCTTTTGGGCCAGAGTTGCCTTTTGTTCTAGTTATCCAAGAATCAAAGTGTCAGGAAAATACTTATGGGATTTTTATAGCATGGTGGGCTTTCACTCCAATACTGCCCTGAAGGAAACCTGTTTGAACAGAAAATTTGAAATGCTTTTCAAAGGGGAATGCTTTTCATAGCTAAATGTCAATTCAAAAAAATGCTTTTTTATCTTCATATTCCCAAGGCAGCAATTTTGGAAAAAAATTATTTTCAAGGTCTCTATCTAGAAGCCAAAGAGCACAATACGTTAGGATAAGAGCTATAAATTATGTATGGAAAAACTCTCAAAACATGAGTTTTATCTTGGATAACACTTGTAATATATGCCTTTATCGTCACTTCACAATATTTATTTTAATTTCAAGGCTGTAGTAGTTAACTAAATTATTTTATTCTAGTCCCAAAATAAACAATATTAAAATTTTAGTTTCAAATATAAGTTCGAAAAAAAATTGTAAAGGTTTTGTTTTTGAAAATTACTGCCATATACAGCCTCTAAAATAGGTCCCAAAATGAGTCCCCAAAGGTGACTAGCAGCAAATAAAAGAAATGAGTGGGAGAAAAGCAGAGCAAGCTTTGCAGTGCACGGAAGAAGGAGGCTTCGAACTGCTGCAAACAGTACAAATACCTTCACCCAAATCGACATTCACTTTCATGTGTAATATCCTCCCTTTGAGTGTGGGCTGGACTTATTGATTCGCTTCTAACAAATAAAATATGACAGAAGTGGTATGCCACGTCTGAGATTAAGTTGTTGAAAGATTGCGACTTTTGACTTAGGTGCTTTTGTTTCTCTCACTCTCTCTGGGACCAGTCACCCTGAGTGAGGGAAGACAGCTGCTCGTTGTTCCAAACAACCAATTTCTGCCAACGACCATGTAAGCGAGCTTGAAAATGAATCCGTTTCTTCCCCAGTTAAATCCTCTGGTGTGATCCTATAGCCCTAGCTGACTGTTTCACTGTAACCTCATGAGAGAGACCTTGAGCCAGAGGCAGAAGATATGTTGTTCCCAGATTCCAGGACCACAGACATTTTGAGGTATTTGTTTTCTCAACCTCTTAAGTTTTGAGTTAATTTATTACATGACAGTAGATAACTAATACAGTGACATCTATCCCTAAGATGGTTGTCAATTGTTTTACTATTCGTTTTCTCCAAATGTTGTTTTCTCTGATTCATACTCAAGTTTGATTATGAAAGAGACCGAATAGTACTCAGAAATCTTCCCTGCATCATTAATGTGCTTTTAAAAATCACATCTTAATAAGAAAATAGTAAAAAAAAATATTGATGGAAACTCAAAAATTACCACTTTATTTATCTTATTACCATGACAAAGGTGAACTTGCTCATTAGTCATATACTTGACTTTTCCTTTCTGCATGTAGAATGACCATTAATGCTCAATGATAACCATCTTCACCTTTACATTCCCCAGCCTCCTTTCAGTTAGGTTATTCATGTGACTAGTTTGGCCATTCGAATGTGAGTGGACGTCTTGAATGTCACATACAGGCCAAGGCCAAAGGATCTAGTATGCTTTCCCTAAAACTGACCCCAATGTCCCACTGGCTCTTTGATGCCAGAGCAACAACAAGGATGCTTCCCAGGATGGAAGCAGCCTGAGCCCCTAAGTCAGCGCTTATCAGAAAATTTCCTAGCTTGTCATTGCCTTGTCCAAGACCAGGTCATATTTGTTACAGCAACATTTCCAATCCTATCTTGACTAACACCACCCCCAAAACCCGCCCACTTACCTCACTCTTGTAGGGACAAAGGATCCTCTGTTGCTCTAACATTACAATTGTCTAAGCATTCACTGTAATTGGGGTAGTATGTTCGAGCTGCTAAATTGTAACCAGCAATAAAAGCCAAAGTGTTTTACATTGGAAAATATCTGGAGTTATTCTCTTAAGAGCAGAGGTATCAGATAGGAAAGAGAACAGAGAAGACAGGAGCAAGAAAATGTGGAGTTTGTTTATTTGGTTTTGGCTTATTTAGAATTATTTGTTCTCCCCGTGCAAAACTAAAAGGAATACTGAATACTAAGCAATAATTAGTGACACTTAGGGGCGATGGATGTGTGAAGATTTTTAGAGCGTAGTTCTGGGTGGTATGCAATATAATTCCCGTTTCACTTCTTTTAGGGCTTCAGTAAATATTTTCATTGTTTTCCAACGCTCTTTTGGATGGTGAAATAATTGGCTTTTGAATCAGTAAAGAATCTAGTTATACTCGGAATGTTTTATTGACGACCTACTTTGATCCAGACACTGTGCTACGAGCTGCAGATTCAAAACTGAATACTACAGATATTATCCTTGCTTACAGAACAAGAATAGACAAATCCTTGCCCTCTAGGAGTTTACTGGGTAGAGTAAAAGACAGAAATTAAAGAATTACAGTAATGTGTGATAAGTGCTATAATAAGAGAAGAGGAAAATGCTTGATAAAACATAAAGGAACAACTCCTATTCCAGATGGGCTGGCAGGCAGGACTTCTAAGGGAAAATGACAGGTCAGCTTGAACCAAAAATATGTATAGGAGCTATAAAGGCAAAGGGTGAGAGGAGTAGTTTAGACTTAGCTCAGTGGAACTGTTTGCACCTGGTACATGAGAACTCTTCATGGAACAGTTATTTCAGTTTCTTCCTGCAGACTCTCCACAGAGCTTAGACCCAAGTTCATGGACTCAGGCCAAGGGGCCAATGTAGGTTACTGCGGTATTTTTCTTGAGAATGGTCCCTCTCTCAGTGCCCATACAAACTCAAGATAAAGACCTCTTGAGTCTACACATTCAACTGATTCATTTCAGTAGACTTCAAATCTGTCCTATTACCTAATTAGGCATTTCTACAGTGGGCAAAAATTGCAGCTGCAAACTTACTATCTTACATACATACTTCAAGTATTTGTCTATGATGCTTTATATTTTCAATACATGTATGTAGTGAGAGCTTAATATTTTATTGTATTAATATAGTCTGATTTATTTAACCATTCACCTGTTTGGAGACCTATACATTGTGGCTGACATTCCCAAATTATAGTTAACGTATTAATGAATGCCTTTAACCATCTATTTCCTGTTGCTTTATTTTCTTGCATAAAGCCCTAAGAATTAATTACTGGATTACTGAAGCATTAAAGCCCTATGGAAAGAGCATGACTAAGATTGTTGTGCAGTTTCTCCTTGGTCAAATTAACTCATTTTTTTAAGCATTGATATCCTTAGCAGTAAAATGAAAGAATGATAGGACTTATCTCATAGGAATGTTGTCAAAATTAAGTGAGTTAATGCAGTAAGCACATAGGATAGTTTCTGCTGCATAAAAATTGCTGAAAAGAGAATGCTATTTAGGTGGTCAGAACAGAAGTAAGGAAACCAGCTATAAAACTAATTGCAGTTGTCCAGATGAGAGATGATGGTAGCTGGGATTCACGGTACAGTGATAAAATTAGTGAGATGTGTTTGGATTCAAGAAATATCTCATATATACAACTGAAAAGATGTGCTCATGGGTTAATGTGTGGGGCAGTGGTAAAAGAAAGAGAAGGGTCAGGATGACTTTGTTTTGGGATTGAGCAATGAAAGTGATACAATTGCTACATTTTAAAACAGGGAAGATTGGGGAAAGAGCAGATATAAGGGGGGAAATCAGGAATTCGGTTTGAAGATGTTAAACTTGAGATACCTATCAGGCATCCAACCAAAGATTTCAAGTAGGCAGTTAGATATACAAGCCTGGTGTTGAGGATAGCAACAGGCTAGATTATAAATGTAGAAATCTTGCACTTATAAATTTTATTTAAAGGCATGCAACTGAATAAGAGAACCAAGGAAGTAAGGGTAGATAGAAAATGGAAGAAGTACAAAGACTGAGCTTTGGGCCTCTCCAACATTTAATGTGTAGGTGAGACGAGGAGATATCAGCAATGGAGAGTGAGAAGGAGGAACTGGTGAGATGGGAAGAGGGCCAGGTAAGTGTAATGTCAAAAAAAACTCTTGAGAAACAAACATTTCACTCTGGAGTTTGACTGTGAATGCCTTGTGAGAGGCTCTAGGCTCTCAGGATGGGAGGAAAAGGCTGACGGGAAGAGGCTGTTTATTGAAGAACAGAGTCTAGACTCTGAAGTCAGAAAGAATTAGATTGAATGCAGGTTCTACCATTCACCAGATGTGTTACCTTGGGCAAGTCACTAAGACTCTGCCTACTTCATTTTTCTCATGCAGCAAGTGGACATAATAACAATACATAACACACAGTGTGGTTCTGAAGATTAATAAGATACTTCACATAGAACAGAGTGCTTAGCATAGTGTGGGGTACATAGTAAGCATTTAAAAACATTGACACGTTATTTTGCTAGTAGTCATTCCTATAACCAGTATAGTCCATTTTATATAAAGCTGTGCATATTGAATAAAATTGTTTGTCACATTCTTAACACAGTCCATGGCACATTACAGGTAATCAAGAAATAGTATCTGTGTGTGTTTATGTACACAAGCTCAAATATACGCACTTTTATAAAACTCTTGAGGCAATGTTTGGGTAAGTAATAAATGTGTAAAAATTGTGGTAATAACTGACTGTCTAAGCATTCACTGTAATTGGGGTAGTATGTTCGAGCTGCTAAATTGTAACCAGCAATAAAAGCCAAAGTGTTTTACATTGGAAAATATCTGGAGTTATTCTCTTAAGAGCAGAGGTATCAGATAGGAAAGAGAACAGAGAAGACAGGAGCAAGAAAATGTGGAGTTTGTTTATTTGGTTTTGGCTTATTTAGAATTATTTGTTCTCCCCGTGCAAAACTAAAAGGAATACTGAATACTAAGCAATAATTAGTGACACTTAGGGGCGATGGATGTGTGAAGATTTTTAGAGCGTAGTTCTGGGTGGTATGCAATATAATTCCCGTTTCACTTCTTTTAGGGCTTCAGTAAATATTTTCATTGTTTTCCAACGCTCTTTTGGATGGTGAAATAATTGGCTTTTGAATCAGTAAAGAATCTAGTTATACTCGGAATGTTTTATTGACGACCTACTTTGATCCAGACACTGTGCTACGAGCTGCAGATTCAAAACTGAATACTACAGATATTATCCTTGCTTACAGAACAAGAATAGACAAATCCTTGCCCTCTAGGAGTTTACTGGGTAGAGTAAAAGACAGAAATTAAAGAATTACAGTAATGTGTGATAAGTGCTATAATAAGAGAAGAGGAAAATGCTTGATAAAACATAAAGGAACAACTCCTATTCCAGATGGGCTGGCAGGCAGGACTTCTAAGGGAAAATGACAGGTCAGCTTGAACCAAAAATATGTATAGGAGCTATAAAGGCAAAGGGTGAGAGGAGTAGTTTAGACTTAGCTCAGTGGAACTGTTTGCACCTGGTACATGAGAACTCTTCATGGAACAGTTATTTCAGTTTCTTCCTGCAGACTCTCCACAGAGCTTAGACCCAAGTTCATGGACTCAGGCCAAGGGGCCAATGTAGGTTACTGCGGTATTTTTCTTGAGAATGGTCCCTCTCTCAGTGCCCATACAAACTCAAGATAAAGACCTCTTGAGTCTACACATTCAACTGATTCATTTCAGTAGACTTCAAATCTGTCCTATTACCTAATTAGGCATTTCTACAGTGGGCAAAAATTGCAGCTGCAAACTTACTATCTTACATACATACTTCAAGTATTTGTCTATGATGCTTTATATTTTCAATACATGTATGTAGTGAGAGCTTAATATTTTATTGTATTAATATAGTCTGATTTATTTAACCATTCACCTGTTTGGAGACCTATACATTGTGGCTGACATTCCCAAATTATAGTTAACGTATTAATGAATGCCTTTAACCATCTATTTCCTGTTGCTTTATTTTCTTGCATAAAGCCCTAAGAATTAATTACTGGATTACTGAAGCATTAAAGCCCTATGGAAAGAGCATGACTAAGATTGTTGTGCAGTTTCTCCTTGGTCAAATTAACTCATTTTTTTAAGCATTGATATCCTTAGCAGTAAAATGAAAGAATGATAGGACTTATCTCATAGGAATGTTGTCAAAATTAAGTGAGTTAATGCAGTAAGCACATAGGATAGTTTCTGCTGCATAAAAATTGCTGAAAAGAGAATGCTATTTAGGTGGTCAGAACAGAAGTAAGGAAACCAGCTATAAAACTAATTGCAGTTGTCCAGATGAGAGATGATGGTAGCTGGGATTCACGGTACAGTGATAAAATTAGTGAGATGTGTTTGGATTCAAGAAATATCTCATATATACAACTGAAAAGATGTGCTCATGGGTTAATGTGTGGGGCAGTGGTAAAAGAAAGAGAAGGGTCAGGATGACTTTGTTTTGGGATTGAGCAATGAAAGTGATACAATTGCTACATTTTAAAACAGGGAAGATTGGGGAAAGAGCAGATATAAGGGGGGAAATCAGGAATTCGGTTTGAAGATGTTAAACTTGAGATACCTATCAGGCATCCAACCAAAGATTTCAAGTAGGCAGTTAGATATACAAGCCTGGTGTTGAGGATAGCAACAGGCTAGATTATAAATGTAGAAATCTTGCACTTATAAATTTTATTTAAAGGCATGCAACTGAATAAGAGAACCAAGGAAGTAAGGGTAGATAGAAAATGGAAGAAGTACAAAGACTGAGCTTTGGGCCTCTCCAACATTTAATGTGTAGGTGAGACGAGGAGATATCAGCAATGGAGAGTGAGAAGGAGGAACTGGTGAGATGGGAAGAGGGCCAGGTAAGTGTAATGTCAAAAAAAACTCTTGAGAAACAAACATTTCACTCTGGAGTTTGACTGTGAATGCCTTGTGAGAGGCTCTAGGCTCTCAGGATGGGAGGAAAAGGCTGACGGGAAGAGGCTGTTTATTGAAGAACAGAGTCTAGACTCTGAAGTCAGAAAGAATTAGATTGAATGCAGGTTCTACCATTCACCAGATGTGTTACCTTGGGCAAGTCACTAAGACTCTGCCTACTTCATTTTTCTCATGCAGCAAGTGGACATAATAACAATACATAACACACAGTGTGGTTCTGAAGATTAATAAGATACTTCACATAGAACAGAGTGCTTAGCATAGTGTGGGGTACATAGTAAGCATTTAAAAACATTGACACGTTATTTTGCTAGTAGTCATTCCTATAACCAGTATAGTCCATTTTATATAAAGCTGAGCATATTGAATAAAATTGTTTGTCACATTCTTAACACAGTCCATGGCACATTACAGGTAATCAAGAAATAGTATCTGTGTGTGTTTATGTACACAAGCTCAAATATACGCACTTTTATAAAACTCTTGAGGCAATGTTTGGGTAAGTAATAAATGTGTAAAAATTGTGGTAATAACTGACAATTTAATCATG
Organism: Pteropus vampyrus; assembly: GCF_000151845.1. Taxonomy (NCBI): domain Eukaryota; kingdom Metazoa; phylum Chordata; class Mammalia; order Chiroptera; family Pteropodidae; genus Pteropus; species Pteropus vampyrus. The sequence goes on from NW_011889143.1 coordinate 428,208, forward strand.
TACTAACCATAATTCTAAGCAACTTACATGTAAAAACTACATTAATCATTTTAACAACTCTTTGAGGTAGTTACTATTGCTCCTTATCACATAGAAAGAAACTAAGGCAAAGAGAGGTTGAATCCCTTGTCCGATTTCATCAGCCTCATGATCTGGCTCCAGTGCCATAATCTTATCACCTAAGCTATTGTGCCCCTCAGTAGTAATGTCAGTGTTAGTAACAAGCTTGGGTATCAAAACAATAATGGGTAAACTTTCAAAGGTGATAGGTAGTTGTGACTACGGCAGCCAGCTTGCTCATCATTGTAATGCTGTCTTTGGGGATAATCTTTGCACATTCTGATCCAGTAATGCTCCCCTCTTGAAAGATATGTCCATTAACACAAGCTTCTGCTGAGACACCAGACCCTGTTAGCAATGAATCCTTGTCTTAACATGAAAATATAGTCCTCTGCTCACTGTTTTTATTCCTTTCTTGATTTTTCACTGAGAGTCCTTTGCTTACTTACTATGGATCTCAGATTTCCAATTCTGTGTTTATACATTTCACAGTAATCATCTAATGGTCTCCAGAAATAGCAGGAAATTCCTTTTTGTTGAGTACTATTGGAAGTCTTCAGAATGAATGATATCTTGTCTTAGTTTTGATTGCTTTATGTTTTTAATTTCTTCAAATTTTCTGTTGCAGTTTATTGTGCCCTGCTTTATGAAATTAGGATTATTTCACCAATGTTATAATTTACACTTTGTGTTTACTTTGTGCCCAGGAAAAGAGAGGGGAGGTGGTTGTTCTTTCCGTGCTAACAATAAATCTATTGACGAGGTAAACATATACATTTTGAAATATTTGCAGTATATTTTTCCAAATCAAAAAATATCTTCAAAACATTTTAACAGTTTTTAATGTATGTACAACTTCTGAGTTATAGCTCATGATGAAGAATCCAAAAACAGTTACCAGTAATGTGCTTTCTTTCTCTAAATATTCTATTGCAGTACTAATGAGGTCATGGATAATTAGAAGGAAGTGAATGAGTATTCAAAGATTTATTGAGGAAAGAACTATATTTAACATACACTAACTATATACTCTTGTCTTCCCTTGGAAATATTGGATAATTCAGGCCAAATGAAAAATATCACACTAAAACTTATTTTTTAACCCATTATAACTATGCCATTATTTCTCCTTGTCGTAATCAAAAATAAAATGAAATAGAAGAAAACCCTCCCTAACAACTCTAGTGAGAATTGGGTACAACAGATTCTTTGGGGCATACTGCAGCCAGGGGTTGTGAAAATAACTCAAGACTTGAAAGAGACAATTGGGTTCTGTTCCTGACTCTTCCTCTAACTGAGTAGGTGACTTGAGTCAAGTTCCTTTACTTCCCTTGGTCTCAGTCTTCTCATCTGGAAAAGGAAACAAATAATTAAACTAGAAGAGGTTTTTTTTTTAAAAAAAAAAAATAATTATTTGATAGCGTGGTCAATGACTTTTAAGCAATGAGTTCTTACATTATTAATAGCGAAAATCGAAGTACCTGAGGTTACTCAGTGGAACTCTTGTACTTTGCAGAATTACATCAACAACAAGAATGGTAATAATTTAAAGACTGATATCTGATTATCCATTTGAGAAATGTTCATTGAGCAAATATTGATATACTATGAGTCAGCCATTACTGTAGGTGCTGAGAAAACAATGGTAAGTTGAACAAAGTCTGTGTTCTCAAGGAACTTACTTTCCATTTGAGATTATACCCAAAACTGTGCTGTGACCTTTGTATTGCTCATTGAACTAAGCACAAATTTTCCTGGCATCTCCACCTCATTGGATACCATTCTCCCCCACTTTGTGCTCCAACCACACTGGCTGATTCAGTCTCTTTACTAGATATAGATGTACTCAGATTTTCTATTTCTTCATGATTCAGTCTTGATAGGTTATATGTTTCTAGAATTCTATTCATTTCTTCTTGGTTACCTAAGCATACCATTATGGAAAATCATCAAATCACAAAGAAATAGAGCAAAAAAAAAAAAAAAAAAGGAAAAAAAGAACAAAGAATCACAAAAGACTGAACAAAATGACAATAGTAAGCCTTTATCTATCAATAATTGCTTTAAATTTAAATGGACTAAATTCTCCAATAAAAATACATAGAGTGGCTGAATGAATAAAGAAAGATTCAACTATATGCTGCTCCCAAGAGGCTCACTTCAGCTTTAAGAACACACACACTCAAAGTGAAGGAATCTTAATAGATATTACATGCAAATGAAAACCAAAAGAGAGCAGGGATAGCTATACTCCTATCAGACAAAGTAGACTTTATATTGAAAAGTATAACAAGAGACAAAGATGGTCATAATATAATGATAAAAGTATCCATTCACCAGGAAGATATAACAACTGTGTGTGTGTATGTATGTGTGTGTATGTATAAATATATACAATTGTTATATCACAAATGTGTGCATACACACATGCACATACACATATACACACCCAACATTGGAATACTTAAATATATTAAGCAAACGATAACAGGTCTGAAAGCAGAAGTAGAAAGAAATGTAATAATAGGAGACTTCAACACTCCATTTTAAACAATGGATAGATCATCTAAATAGAAAACCTTTAAGGAAATATTAGACTTGAGGTACACTTTATATTAACTTGACCTAACAGATATTTATAGAACATTTCACTGAACAGCAGCAGAATACACATTCTTCTCAAGCACACATGGAATATGCCCTAGAATAGATCATGTGTTAGGTCAGAAAACAAATCTTAGCAAATTTAAGAAGATTGAAATCATACCAAGTATCATTTGAACACAAGGGAAGGAAACTAGAAATCAGTAACAGGAGGAAAGTTGGGAAATTCACAAATATGTAGAAATTAAGCAACATACTCCTGAACAATCTGTGGGTCAAAGAAGAAATCAAAAGGGAAATAAAAAATAGAGAGACAAATAAAAATGGAGACACAATATAACAAAGCTTATGGGATGTTGCAAAAGCAGTTCTAAAAGGGAAGTTTATAAACATTTACATTAAGAAAATAAAGAACCTAACGTTATACCTGAAAGAACTAGAAAAAGAAGAAGAAACTAAGTCCAAAGTTAGCAGAAGGAAGGAAATAACAAAGGTCAAACAGGAATAAATGAAATAGAGAGTAGAAAAATAATAGAAAAGATAAGTGAAGCTAAGAACTATGTTTTTCTTAAAGAGAAGCAAAATTGGATTTTATAGGTTCTCATAGCCTACTTTAAGGCCTTTGGATTGTATTCTAAGTGTACCCATAAGCCATTTTAGAATTTTCGACGTGGGAATGTCATAAACTAATTATTCTTTTTAAAAGGTCACACTGCCTGCTATATGGAGAACAGATTGTGAGAACCTGGGGGTAGGCGGCAGTAATAGAATCAGGGAGACCAGTGAAGAGCCTATTGCTATGGTCCAAGCACTTAGGTGATTATAGGACTACCCTTACTTTCTGCGTACTATACTTTCTACAGGCTGAAGGATGCAGTGAACCTACCCACAATGGCATAGAAGTTACTTTCTTCATATCTGAAATTATTATGACTACCATTACTGATCCTTTTCAGATGTGAGGTCCTCCTGGGGTGCTGTTTCTTAGGCCAATCTCATCTTTGCATCCTACTTTCAATTATACATCAATGTCTAATGGAGATCAGTAAAGGTAAAATGGAAAAAAAGTCAAAAAAGAAAACTGTGCAAGTTTAAACCCAACTCCACTCACCTGACCATTCCTTGCCCCAAACCCTTGCTACTTCATCATGTATTATACGTATTATTATCGTTATTGTTTATATTTAAAGGCAACTCAGAGATATTTCTATTGACTTGCTCTTGTTTACTTCAATTTAATTTTTCTATGAACATTCCTAAACTTTCTTTCAAGGTCACTCATTCCACATATGTTTTCTGCCTAGAAAACAGTTCTACCCAAACCATGTTCAAGTCTTAGCAGTTTTAGAGTACCACAGGAAAGCATATTTCAGTGAATGCTACATGGCACTCCTCAAGGAGAGCTATAATCAGTTGCTTTTCTGACAGTTCCAAAACACTTGTAGATTCTAAAGCTGAGAATCAGAGTCAGTCCAGGTAAGGTCAGGCAGCGGTAAACTCAAGCTAACTGTTTTCTAGACATTTAACTTCTTGAAGGTCAAGACTGTTTGCTTTAGCTCTATCTACTCTTACCACACAACCATGGTGAGGCACGGAGATGTGTGTTGGGTTGATTCATTGGCTACTTTATGAATATTCATGGCCATAAGATAAGAATCAGCAGAACTGACTCTTCTTTCGAATTTTAAAATTAGTCAAATGCTAGACTGTCAGAAGTCACATAGTTCAGTGTTTCTCCAAATTTCATTGTGTATAGAGCCTTTATAAAGAGGAAAACAATCTCTTATTTTTAATGTTGACCAAAATAATGTTTATATTAATATGTTTCTTCAATGTATGCCAACTTAACACGAGGTGTGAACTCCTTACAGTTCTTAAATAACTATAACATAAAAATATATTGGGAAATTAAACACAAAGCAAAACTAAAGAAAATCGAAAATATTTAAAGTAGCTACATTAATATAATGTGACGGAAGACATCTCACTAAAACTAAATTATAGCTCACCATGTGATTGCTATGGTATAAGCTTCTGGGAGTTCTACATAGAGTTCCCCCATTACTTTCTGTATTTATACTATGAAACCTTTGTTCAGATGACATATAATGATATCATTTGGCTTCATTTGTTAGGAAGACACCAAAAAAGATCAGTTGTTTCTTGTACCTTTGCTCTTCAAGGTAGCCATGATGCCAATGGCATCATGACCAAAAACCCATACAGGGGCCATGAAATCACATTCACATTCAGTGCCTATGTCTAAGATGATCATGTAGGTGATAAGGAATGAACTTACATAGCTTCTTATTTATTTATTTATTTGTTTGTTTGTTTGTTTGTTTGTTTGTTTATAGATGACCATTAAAATAAACACGCACACATATAACCTTATAGGAAATTCCAAAGCCCCTGAGAAGGTAATTTGAGAGTACAGTTTTAAAAATAAAGATCTTATACTGGTTGACAATTGTACCTGTTCGACATAAAGTTATTACATTTCAGGTTTGTAGGATTTCTTAGAATATGAGATCTGAGACTTTTTAGGAAATCAGAGCGTTAGGATAGAGCTGCTAAACAACATAGCCTTTTAAGACCCATCCATTCTTTGATATGTTCAAGCCCTAGAATAATAGCCCAAATTTTGGAGTTCTAGTGCTGGCCCCATCCCTGATTATAACATTCAAAATATCAATTCTCAGATCCTGTTTTTCTCTTCTATAAAATGAAGATCATAATCTCTATCCTGCAACCTTCAAAGAGTAGATGTAGAGGCCATTTGAAATGACAGCTGTGAAAAGGCTTTGCAAATGATAAAGGACTCTGTACATGTGGGCCTCATTATTTTTTATACCCTTTACCTTATTGATAAAATACATCCTGGAAACAGAAACAAGAGAAGACTCAGTCTTGATTTTGCCAGTTGGCCTACATCTGAGATGATCAGCAAGAGATTCTGAGTTTACTCAATACTAATATTTAGCATCACCTTCTTCAAAGGATAAGTAAACTTTACACTAGAATCAAGTTTATTTTGTTTCTATCCATCAGGGTATACTAAGATATACATGGGAGGATTTGCCAAATGGCAACCTAGCCCCAAGGTTTTAATTTTGCTCTGAAAGGTTCTGATAACCATATTGACTTTGAAATAACCAATGAGAGAAGATATCCAGGGAAAGAATAAACAATTCTCTAACCATCATTATCAATATTGTTATATTCAAAAATTTTTTTTAATATCTCTGAATTTCTTGGAGCTTTGCGTGTAAAGCTGAAGTTTGTTCAGTTAAAATGATTTGGACTGGTATCCACACATATTAATTTTTCTCACAAGCATTTTAGAAACTTAATTAAGCTGGCAGGTTGTGTCAGTCTCATGGTCATTCTTGAATGCAGCCACAAAACCTAAAGGCAAGTTGAAAATTATCTTGGCATAATGCAATGTACATTTTTTTGTTTAAATGACAGAATTTAACATACCCAGTAAAAAAATGGTTTTATTCATATCCACGGTTCCCAAAACACTTGTATTGTCTCTTGCTAGCATTTCTACAAGTTGTTCCCCTGGCTTGAATAGTTCCATTTCTTTCTCCTACCAGCTAAATTCTCCTGCTTCTCAAGGCTAAGATGAAATATACCCTCTCCTGATTAGCTTTCAACAGCACTTCTTATTCTACCCAAGTGTGGTTAAGTATTTCTCCATATGTGTCTATTCATGTCATCCATATTAAATTTACCTGTATATTTGTTATCATTTTTCAATCCATGGATGAATGAAAAGAGTGAAGTGTCATTCATCCCTGTAATCCAACATGCTTAGCGATACTTACCTTATAGAGTTATTGTGAGAATTAAATTAAACAATGTTCCTATGGGTTGAATTTTGCCCCCACTCTCCAAAAATTTAGATGTTGGAGTATTAACCTCCAGCACCTCAAAATGAGACCTTATTTGGAAAAAGGTCTTTATACATATAATCAATTAAAATGAAGTCATCAGGGTGAGCCCTAACCCACTAAGATTGTTGTTCTCATAAAAAAGGAAAATTTGGACATAGAGACACACATAGAGGAAAGATGAATGTGAAGAGACAGAGAAAGAAGATAGCCATCTATAAGCAAAGGAGAGAAGCATAGAATAAATTCTTCCCTCACAGCCCACAGAAATAAGGAACCCTGCCTGCACCTTGATCTTGAAATTCTAACCTCCAGATTGTGAGACAATATATTTCTATTGTGTAAGTCTCCCAGTTTGTGCTACTTTGTTATGGCAGTCTTAAGAAACTAATACATGCATGTGAAGCTTCTGGCCCTCCATTTATTTTGTTTTCAACTGTCCACAAACTGGATTTATAGATTCCAAGTCTATTCATTGAAGGGCTCTTCATTGCCCTTACTGCTTTGTTGCCCTGCTTTCAGTATTACTAGCTTTTCTAAGTGCTCATAGTGTTCTCTTCTTCACCATTGACTTTGGACTTTTATACATACAGAAAACTATAGAATGAAAAGTCAGTCACAAAACAGAACGGTAATTATATTTTTTCTTTACATGACTATAAAAAGTTAATCACAGAAGTGAGTATCATATAACCCAAAGAATACTGGACTAAGCATCAGAAGGTTCTGATTCAGAATTTTAGCTTCTCTAATTCCTAGATGTGTCATTGTAAACAAGTCACTTAAACTGAGTCACAATTTTCTCATCTGTAAAATATAGTTAGACTACCTGCATTATTACTTTCATGGTTGTTTGTTATCATTGGGGGCCTACGGAATGTTTGAGTGGATAACGTCCTTAAAAGTCATCTAACCCTACTCCTCATTCTGCTAATGAGGGAACTTAGATTCAGAGAGCTTAAACCAGTTTATCCCGGGGGTACAGCTAATTAGGTCAGGATTCAGTCCCACATTTCTTCAATCATTTCACTATATCCTAATGACTTTCTATGTTCTACTAACAATTAAAATGGCAATAAGAAATTGGTTTGGTTATTTTATAAACTTTTTTCTTAAAATTGATATGTAAGTGCTTCTTGACAACTGATAAGAAAATCACAAAGCAGCAAGTGTGTATTCTTCAGTCTACAATTGTTGAATGTTTATACTGAGCCAAGTTTTAAAAGGCTTATTCAGTTTTCTGCCAATAACATTACTTACAAATGCAGAATTCAATCCCAAAAATTATAGAAGAGATCAAAACAGGAAATTTTTTTGAAATTTGCTTTGTCCCTTGTTGCTTACATTTAAATGACAAATTCTCTTCTATCCTAAAGGTATTTCCTATTCAGAACAGGAAATAGTTTCTATTCATGAAACAAAGCTTGAAATTGAATTAAAATAATTTAATTACACTATATAATTACCTTCCACAATCTTTAAAGTCAAGAGGCCCAGGGGATCTGGCTATTTGTAGAGATGTTTAATCCTTTTTTACTTTACTGTTCATTAAACAAAGGTAATTCCTTCCTAATTCCCCTCTGACACACATTATGCCTCTAAAGAAGAAAAGACCTTAAACAGAGTCCTTTCTTTAAACAGAGCTGCTGAGTATGTCAAATTATTCAGGCAAGAACTCACTGAACAACTAAAACAATAGTTTCAAACAGATGACACTGTGTTTCAAGAACAAAAAATATGTTAAATAAACTATTGGGGCATGAATTAAGCTACCAATGGGAAATCACAGCGAGCTGCAAATATATGCCTGAGATTTCAATATCATTCTCAAGTTTATCCCTCACTTAAAAGTCCTTTATGCAAATCTGCACCAAACTAAGAAGGAAAAAGTAGAGGTGACTGAGAAATGCACATGCAATTATGAAAAATTTAGTTCAGTTTCAAGACCCCTTAGTTTCTAGTAGATGCACATGGATGGTGAATTGCTTTCTTTTGAAAATTAGCAAGGCTGGCCACTGAAGTTATAATTTATTTGGTTGCCTAATCCGTCTCCTTCTTTAGTGAGAAAACCTAGATGGATCATGTCAAGAGGAAATTTGAAGAAAGAGAGGATTCTGGGAAGATGGCAACCATCATGAGTGTGTGGGGGAGAGAGAGTGCTCAACTAGGTAAATACCTAGCAGAAATGCTGTGTCATAGTGTCAAATATAGGTTCGAGTTTATTCAAAATGTTAATTTTGTTTCAAAAGTGGAAACGCCATTTTACACTCCAACATCAATGTATAAAACTTTCAGTTGTTCTATAGTCTTCCCAAAACCTTGTATTTTCATTAATGTAAGCAATTCCAATGTGTGTATAGTGGTAGGTATCTCGTTTTGGCTCAATTTACATTTTTCTATATGACAATCCTAAGTATCTGTCCATGAACTAATTGGCTATTTATATATCTTCTTTTTGAAAGTATTTGTTCGAATATTTTTCCAATTTTTATTTATTTATTTATTTATTTATTTATTTATTATTGATTTGTAAGAGTTTTTTTTTAAATATTCAGATATAAATCTCTTTTCGGATGTATGAATTACAAATGTGTTTTTCATGTGTCTGATTTGCTTTTTTATTTTCTTAATTTTTTTTTATTAGCAGAGGTTTTCATATGAAGTTCAATTTATTTATTTTCTATTCTTTAAAGAATAATGTTATTTGTTTCCTTAAAAAGTTTGGCTAACCCTAAGGTCAATGAGATATTTTCTTCTGAAAACCTTTTAGTTTCAGCTTCTTTCTTTAGACCTGTAATCCGTTCCAAATTATTTTTAATGTATGCTGTAAGGTTGTTGACATTTGTTTTAATATAGGTATCTAGTTGTTCCAGCGTCATTTGTTGACAAGATTTTCTTCTTTCCATTGAATTTCATTAGCACTTTTGTTGGAAAGCAATCAACTATGTATGTATGGGTCTAGACCTAGATTGCCTCTTCTGTTCTTATTTGCTTATTTTTATGCCAATACTACACTGTCTCGATTAATGTAGCATTATAATATTTACTGAAGACAGATAATTTAAGTCTTCCAATTTTGTTGTTTTTGTCAAAATTATTTTGGCTGTTCTGGAACCTTGAATCTCCCTATGAATTTTAGAGTTAGCTTGTCAACTTCTAATTTTTAAAAAGCCTGCTTTGGTTTTGATTAGGATTACATTGAATCTGTAGAACAATGAGGATATAATTAACATTTAAATAAGATTAAATCATTTCTATATCTCTAATTTCTCTGAGAAATATTTTGGAGTCTAATGGAGTCTTATGTCAAGTTTTGTGACATTTTGGTAATTTCTAGTTACTCTATGTACTGATATTGTTATAAGCGTACTTTTTCTTGCTGTCTAGTCCATTCAATAAAATGTTGAAGAAAGCGGGGAGTGTAGACACCCTTGTCTTATTTTTGATATTAGGGGCAGACATTCAATAACTTATCATTAATTGTGAAGTAAGCTGAAAATTTTCGTAAATACCATTGACCAAACTTAGAAAGTACCTTTCATGCTTAGTTCGTTGAGAAGTTTTTCACAAAGAGTTGTTCAATTTTATCACATGCTTTCTATGTGTCTATTGAAATGATCATGCTTTTTCTGCTTTATTCCCTCCATTTGGTGAATTATATTAATTAATTTTAAATATTAAGTAACCTTTGCATTACTGGGATTACCCAGCTTGGTCATGCTATATTGTCCTTTTCATAAACCTCTCCATTCGATTTTCTAACATTTTAAAATCGAATGGAGATGTTCATGCCTATCCTCATGTGATTTATTAAAATTTAATTTTCTTTAATAACTAATTGTATTCTATAGAACTTGTTTAGTTACTAATGCAAACACAATGCAAACTAAATATTTTTGAGACAAGTAGGGAAATTCAACACTGACTGTGTATTTGATGATATTAAGAAATTATTCTTACTTTTTTTTTAGTCTGTTAATGGTGCTGTGGTTAAGCTTTTGAAAAATTCAGTTTTTCTGAAGTTTTTGGACTATTCTTGTTTATTTAACTTTCCATATATATTTTAGAATTAGCTTGTCTGTATCTACAAAAAATCATATTGAGATTTTGTTTGAGATTGTGTTAAATTATCGATCAATTTAGAGAGATTGACATCTTAACTATATTGTCTTAAAATCTTTGAACACAAAATATCTCTTCAGACAACACACAGCCACTCTAGAAAATAGTCAGCCAGTTTCTTACAAAGGTAAACACACATTTACTGAATGACTCAACAATTCCACATTTAGGAATTTAGAAAAAAATAAAAAAGATGGAACATTGTGTTCACATGAAAACCTGTGCTTCAATGTTTATAGCAACATTATTCATACCTGTCAAAACTAAAACTCACATGCCCATACCACAACTTGAATGAACCTCAAAACATTATGCTATATAAAAGTAGTCAGCTTTAAAGAGATACGTAGTGTAAGATCCGTTCATGTTACATTCTGAAGAAGGTAAAACTATATGGAACAGAACAGAGTAGTGATTGACAAAGATAAGAAAAGAGAAGGCTCTGACTGCCAAGGCTCAGCATGTTTTGGGTTTTGGATAAATAACTCAAATATAGAATATTTAGCACAGTGCAAAATAAATGATACTTTTTTTTAATTTCAAAAGTTTGTGCGTATTTCATATAACTTTGATACTTTCTCTCTACAAGAAGTTTGCAGGCCATAGCTCTCCCTTTGTTTGTTATCTGAGAGACTCATGGAAGCAGGCATTACCTAAATTATCCAATTGTATTTGCCTTATGAATACAATGTCCAAGGATTATTTATCTCTGCTTAGATCTTCAGAAAAAAAAGTAACATTGAGTAGTCTAGGAGCTGGCCCTTTAGGAAAACAAATATCAACTGCTCCCTGATTTCAAACTATATTAAGAGGCTATAGTAAATAAAACAGTATGGTATTGCCAAAACACAAACAAACAAACAAAAACCTGGAACAGACACATTGGTCTATAAAACATAATTAGAGAGCCCAGAAATAAACCCATGCCTTTATAGTCAATTAATCTATGACAAAGGAGGCAAGAATATACAATGGGATAAAGACAGTCTATTCAATGAAGGGTGTTGGGAAAACTTGACACATAAATGCAAAAAATGAATCTATATCACTTTCTTACATCATATACAAATATAAACTCAAAATAGATTAAATATTTAAATGTAAGACCTGAAACCATAAAACTCTTGTTTTTTTAATATAGGCATTTAGAGCTATAAATGTCCCTATAAAGTTAGCTTTTATTGAATCCCATAATTTTTGAGTTGCTATGTTTTCATTTTCATTCTTTTCAAAGCATTTTCTAATTTCTCTTGTGAGTTCTTTGACATGTTGGTTATTTAGGAGTGTTGTTAGTGTCCCCTGTATAATTGAGTATATGTATTCTGTTGTCGATGGGCAGAGTATTCTATAAATGTCTAATTATAGTTAGTTTATACTATTCAAATTTCCTATTTATTTGTTAAAAAAAAATAAAATGTAGTATTAACTTTCCTCTATCTTTTGATTGGAGTGTTTATTCTACTTATATTTAATGTGATTAATAATAAGTTAGGATTTATATTTGTCATTTTCTATTTGTTTTCTGTATGCCTTATGTCTTTGGTGTGCTTTCATTCCTCCGTTATAATATTTTCTTGTGTTAAAATTACTTTCAAATATACTTTTTTTTTTTTCACCATAGTGTTTGTCTTATCTTCTTAGTAGTTGTCCTGGAGATTACAATTAACATCTTAATTTATAACAATCTAGGTCAAATTTATACCATTTTAATTTCAATAGAATAAAAATCTTTACTCCTATATCGCTCCATTTCCTTTCCCCTTCTTTATACAATTCTCATGCAAATTACATCTTTATAAATTCTGTGCCTATCGACAAAGCTTTATAATTATTACATTATGCAGTTGTCATTAAAATCAAATCAAATAGGAGGAAGAAAAAGCTTTACAAATAAAAATATATTTATCCTGTATTTACTTATATAGTTACATTTATCATAACTTTTTATTTCATCATATGAATTCAATTTACTTTCAAGTGCCTTTTCATTTATACCAGAAAGTATTTTTATAGGGCACGTGTTTTGTTTATGTGTGACTGTTGTAATATCTCTTTTATTTTTGAAGGATAAATTTGTTGATAGTTTATTTCACTCAGCTTTCATGTTTTCTGCTGGGAAGTTAGCTGTCAATGTTATTGAGTATCCCTTGTAACCGATGAGTCAACTTTTGTTTCTTTCGTGATTCTCTTGCTTTGTCTTTGTCATTTGACAAGCTTAACTATGATGCCTTTAGGTATTCATGTTCTCCAGTTTTTCTACTTGAAGTTCACTGAGCTTCCTAGATGTTTAGATTAATATTTTTCATCAAATTTGGGAAGTTTTCAACCATTTTTTCAAATATTCTTTCTGCCCTTTCTCTTACTGTGCTTCTGGTACTCTCTCTCATTATGTTTGTTTGTTTGTTTGTTTGTTTAGTATGTTTAATGGCATCCCAAAGGTTTCTGAAGCTCTGTTCATTCTTCTACTTTCTATTCTTCAGATTATATACTCTCAGTTGACCTATGTTCATGTTTGTTATTTTTCTTCTGCTAGTTCAAATCTGATGTCTGCTATTGAGTCTGTCTGGTGAATTTTTCATTTCAGTTATTGGGCTTTTCAGCTACAGAATTTCAATTTGGTTCTTTTTCATAATTTATATCTTATTGATATTTTCTATTTGGTTTGACATCATTGTCATACTTTAATTCTTTAGACATGATTTTTTTTTTAGTTCTTTGAACATATTTGTTCTATCTGATTTAGAGTCTGTCCCGTAAGTCTAACATCTAGGCTTCCTAAGGGTAAAGATTCTAATTATTGCTTATGTTCTGGTATAGGGTACATGCTTTTCTATTTCTTTATATGTCCGATCCTTTTTTGTTAAGAGCTTGACATTTTAAATATTGGAATATGGGGTTTTGAAAATCAGATATCATTCCCCAAAAGGATTTATTGTTGTTACTCTTAGTTTTTCTTGCTTTTATTGTTTGTTTGCTTAGTGACTTTTCTAAACTAAATCTGCAACATCTGTATTCTTTGTTGTGTGTGACCATGAAGTCTCTACTTTATTAGCTCAGTGGTAAGCTAATGATTTATGAGAAGTTTCCTTAAATGTCTCAGAACAGTACGTTTCCCAGCCTTCGCTAAAGTGCTCTGTTTATACATTGGGGCATGCCTTCTAGGCTCTGGCAGTCAATTTGCAAATCTGTGTTCATCTTCACTTCCTGCTTGTGCAGAGCCTCAAAATCATCTAGAAATGAGATTGTTTTTCATGTATTTCCTGGGTATACTCATAGCCCTGCACATGCTTTTCAAATTCTCAGGAATATGTTTGAGCTATTCAAAACTTGTTATGAATAATATCTCATTCCCTAGATTTTCCTTTTGGCCAATCTGTTGTTAGTTCCAACTGGTATAACCACCTCAGGCAGCTGGAATATTGTGCAAGTGTGGCTGATTGTTTTCAATAAATGCCTTAAGAACAGAAAAACTTACACCGGTCTTGCTCTTAGGTCAAATCGAAACGAGTTATTTAAGTGGGACTTTCCTAAGAGAGGCCAGACAGGTCAAAAACAGTGACTATTCTTTATACACAGGGATTTGGGACAGCTCCAAACTCTTCATACTTCCTCTAGTGATGGCTCAGCTGTTGGTTTTCACAGCTACCATAGTTGTGAGCCTGTTTAACTTTCTTGATTTTTATCTTTGTACATTTGTTTCTTTAGTTGTGATAGAAGAATAATGAAACAGAATAGAATTTTGCTAATCTTAGCTCTGTTACCATGTCCCTCCTATATTTTTAAGCACCTTATCAAAGAGATAAAAAGTTCACAAGACTGAAGTCTTATACCATGTGTAATGTGCTTTATTATTACAAATAATGTTTTTAATCATCTATGTTAGCAATTTCCAAGAAACAAATTCTTCAATGCAACCACGCAAAGGAACCCAGCAGCCTTGGGCAAGGAGCACCAGATTTTAAGAGTTTTACGATCGCATCACAGATATTCTCTGGCAAGTTTACCCTTTCTCAGTGGAAAATAAAATAATTCTGTCCCACCAATTGGCTTGATCTGCATGATCCAACTTGCAGAATAAGTGCTTTAGTTAACTAACTGTTTTGTCTCTGAAGCCAAACAGTTTGAAAACTAGATCAATTGGAAATGTAATAATTTGAAAGATAGTATCAGATTTGATTCATTGAGTCTGCTTCTGTTACCAAAGACTGTTTCTTCCATTTGGTAAGGCTCTCTTTCCAACCCAAGGAGTAGAGAGAATTCCTTTCCTCCACCACTCACCACATTTTCCTTCACGGTAATTGAGTATGTAGTTGCTATAGTCCGAATGTGTATGTCCCCTAAAAATTCATATGTTGATATCCTGACCCCCAAAGATGGTGATATTAGGAAGTTAGTACTTTTGTAGGTGCTTAAGTCATGAATGTAGAGCCTACATTAATGGGATTGATGCCCTCATAAAAGAGACTCCAGAGAGATCCCCAGTCTCTTCTACCATGTGACGACTACCACCCTTCTACCTGTGCCTTGATCATGGACTTCCAGCCTCTAGAAATATGAGAAATAACTTTGTTCATAAAACACTCAGTCTGTGGTGTTTTGTTCTAGCAGCTCAAACAAACTAAGACAGTAGTAATGATTGTGGTGGTTATGGTAGTAGTAGCAGCCAACATTTGTGATTGTCTGCTGTATCAGACATTGTGACACACTTTGCATGTATTATTTCACTCTTCATAATAACTCTGAGGTAGGTTCTATCATTATTACTAGTTTAAAGATGAAGAAATGATAAATTTATTCAAGTTTTCACAACTAGAAAATGATAATTACAAGATTCAATCTAGGGCCAACTATGTGCCTATGGAGCATAATCTTTTCTCACTTTTCCATAGTGCATCTAAAACAAATCAAATAAAGAAAAACAGATAAACAAAGCAAAAATAACCAAAATCCCCACCCCCAGGAAATTCATAAGAGTGAATATAATAAAAATAAAACCACCAGAGAAATTTCAATACACAATCCCTTGCTTTGTCAAAATAATCCTCTAGCCCCTGAACTTCTGTACTTGACGTGGTAGCATGTACTCAATATGTCACTCCAGGGAAAACCCAGAGTTAAGGTGTCTATTCACATTGGCTGAAATCTTCTAAGTCACTCTGAAAGTGTAATATTTAGGGGCAAGTACAATGCCAAGGATAGGGCAATTCAAGAGAGTTTCTGTAATGAAAACATACAAGGCTTTTAGATTTGAGCACCTATACGAAGCTGCATATGGGTAATGGCTTTAAATTCAGCTGATGAATTCAAAAGTTTTGTTTTCCTAACTAGTCACTACCTTTAGGGATAGGTTAGTGCAAAGGGAACAATTGATTTTCACCCCTGTAACTGATTCTTCTATCTGCAAATCCTCTCTTTAGAAGTTATCTACCAGCTGAGCAGTTGGGACTGACAAACCTAAAACACAAACTTAGATTGTAAGGAAATTATTTTTAATTTTCACAATGTGGATGACCCACATATGCCCCCATCACACACACAAACTTTAAGCCCTTTAAAAAAAAATCAATGTTGCATTTGTAGTGAGTGCATGAATACAAGATGTTCAGAATTTTTAAGTCTCCTTATCATACTGCATATCTATAGTTTTGAAATTATTCTTTAGTCTTAAGAATACACTGAGCATTAGTAGTTTTAAGAATACACTGAGCATTAGTAGTTTTAAGAATACACTGAGCATTGATTTCTTTTTATTCTATTGATTTCCCTGTGCATTTAAGTTTCTATTTGTGAGGCATGTAAATAATGGAGATATCATCTCAATGGGCATTGTCATTGTCCAGCTATAAACTTTCCTTTTACATATGTTATTGGCAGCTTTGTTATTATGGTACTGACAAAACATGAGGAAAGGGAGATAAATTTATGATTTACTTGATGTCTTAATTTTTAAGATTCAGGCAATCTGAGGAAGGTCTAAAGTTCTATGTAAGACTATATCTACACAATAGCAAATAAATACCTTATCTTGAAATTTCTCAGAAAGTACAATTGCTCTGTTTCTTTTCTATTGGATGTTATTTTCTGAAGATAGAAGTGCCCTAATTTGGCTTTCAGTTAGTCAGAGTCTCATTTGGAAGTAGTATTATTATGTGACTCCCTAGCTCTTTAAATAAATTATTTAATCCCCAAAGTGTAAATTGTGAACACTTGTTAATTTTGTCCACACAAACTCAGCCTAAATGTCTCCTTTGAACCAGTACTTGGGCCCTTGTGGAGAAAGAAGAGCTAATAAACCAATGATTATCCATCTTTAGAAAGTCCCACATCATCCAAGGGATATGGCATGTAACTGTCCATAAAGATGCCTCACTGGGACAGTGATTTGTAATGACAGTGCTGGGGAAGCATTGATTACTACATCTCCCCTCTAGGTGCCATATTTGAATGGGGGGTGGTATACTTATTGGTAAATCCCAAGGAAATAAGCTCTCTCTTATACTGCTAATGGGCATGTAAATTTCTAAAAACTATTTTTAGAAATAACTTGTTAGGAATATTAAAATGTAAAAATATACACAATTTTTGACGCAGAATTTCCACTGTTGAGAATCTATCACACGGAAATAAGGAAACAGTATGTACTTATGTCTAAGTGTGTGCTAAGCAGCCCAAATCCACCCACACGAACACTAGAAAATGAAAAACAACTTCCAAAACTTAAAATTGGGAAAATTTTATGTATTAATATGCAGGTATTAAAAATTGAATTAGATCTATAGCTATTAATTGGGAGAAATGTCCTTGAAGTATAATTAAACATGAAAACCTTGTATAAAGAAAAAGGAAGGAGTTCCAGTAAACAAATAGATGGTAGGTAGATAGATAGATGAAAGATAGATAGATATATGTAGCTAGATAGATGATAGATAGATGGGTGGGTGGATGGATGGAAGTACAGAAAAAGACAGATAGATTTGTATCTATCTATATCTGTGTATAATCATTGAGAAAGTGTTTATAGTGACGAAGAGTAGGATTGAGTGTTTTCTTTATGTATCTATGAACAGTTTAACTTGATAGAATCAGAATATATTCATTTGAAATTACAAGTAAATTAAAAAGGAGGGTAACCTTCATGATATTCTGCTCTACCTCCTCTACTAAGATCCCTCATGCCCCTTTGAGAATAAGTGGACCACAATATGGTTGGAAAAGACTCAAAATGCGCACAAAGCCATTCATACATATATGCAAGATTCAGCAATAACATCACTGAAGGGAAGCTTAAAGATCATTTCATTGGTGCAGACACTATGAAAACAGTATGGAGGTTCTTCGAAAAACTAAGAATTGATCTACCACATGATCAAGCTATCCCTCTACTGGGTATTTGTCCCAAAGACTAGAAAACCCATATCCAAAAAGATGTTTGCACACCGATGCTCATAGCAGCATCATTCACAGTGGCTAGGACATGGAAGCAACCGAAGTGTTCTATGATAGATGATTGGATAAAGAAGCTGTGGTACATATATACAATGGAATATTACTCAGCCATAAGAAGAGATGAAATACTGACATTTGTGACAACATGGATGGACCTTGAGATAATCATGCTAAGTGAAATAAGCCAGACAGAAAAAGTTGAAAACCAGATGATATGACTTATATGTAGGATATAAACCTAAAAGCAGCAAATGTACAGGACAAAGAAACAGGGATTCATGGACATGGACAATAGACTAGTGGTTACCAGAGGGTAGCGGGGAGGGTGGTGGGGGAAGGCAGACGAGGTAAAGGGGGTCAAATATGTGGTGACAGAAAGAAATCTAACTATGGGCAGTGAACACACTATGTAATATATATATACACACACACTTTGCTGTTGAATTGTACACCTGAAACTTACTGGATTTCATTAACCAATGTCGCCATAATAAAAAAAAATTAAAAAGATCATTTCATGAAGTCCTATTACTTACCATATGAAAATATAGATTTGCCTTTTCTGTCCAATAATCTTTATAATTTTTGAAGCATTCACTCTCACATCCACTTTCAAGGCTACTATGATGTCCATCTTCCAATAGTATATATTCTGACCAACCTTTTCCTCTGAATTTCAGACTACAATTCCATGCATGTTACCTAGAACACCTCAAAAGAGTGATCCTCTTCATCTTCACCAATTCTTTCTTGAACCCTAATAAGATTTTTATTCTTCATAATACATGGAAATTATTCTTTTCATGGTCTCCAATGACTTCTATGTTTTTAAATTCAAAAGTCAGTTTTCAGACCCAATTATATTTGAACAATGAGTTATATTTAGTTTAGTTTATCACTCCCTCCTTCTTGGATTATTCTCTTTCTCTGCCTTTGATATTTTCATCTGCATGTTATAGTTAGAACTATAGCAACCATCTTTTAACCATGACACAAATTATCACCACACTGAATATGATAGAGCAGAAAAGTAAAAATAACTCGGGTCTTTATGATGTAATTGAGTTGCTAGATTTATCAAATCTGAAATTGCTCATCTCTGAACTTCTTGTTATATGACAGAACAACTACTCTTGATTGTTAGAAATACTTTCAGTTGGTTCTTCTGTTAATTGAAGCTCAAGTCACACTAATTGATACATTCCCAAATACATACCTCTGGCTCAGATTTCCTTGCTATAGTTCGCACTTATATATTCAGTTAATTACTTTATATCTCTTATTGGGTGTCTAATAAACATTTCAAATTTAACAAGTACAGAGCTGAATTCCTGTTTAACACAGCTTCCTGAAACTTGCTCCTCCTCCAGTTTTTCCAAACCTCAATCAATGGCACTAATATTCCCCTGGGTGTTATTGATTTGTTTCCTGTTTCTTCAATGTCCCACATGCAATTCCAGCAATCCTGTTAAATTTATTTTCATATTATTTTCTGTGTCAATACACCTCTCACCACATTCATCACTATTCTATTTTAATCGAAGCTACACCATCTCTTACCTAGTCTACTTCAATGGCTTCCTGACTGGTCTTTGTGATTTTACCCTTGCCCTTTACTATATATTCTTTACACAGGAACATGTGAGTGCCTCGTAAAATGTAAATTAGATCATGTCACTCCTTTGCTAAAACTTTCCAATACCTTTACAACAGAATAAACATCTAATTAATCATGCTGTGGTCGACTGAGTTTATTTTTCACCTCTTCCTGATGGAAATGCTAGCATGCCATTCTGAACACTCAAATATAAGAGTCTTTATATGTTTCTTGTCACCCTTTCACTCCTCTGCCATCTCCAGAATAAAATGTCCCAGCTATCCTGCAGGTCTCAGGAAAAGAACGATAAACTTGGGAAATGGGGCCACTCGTGTGCCACAGCCTGAAGCAAAGCTGCTCTAGCCTACTCACAGACCTGCTGTCGAGAGCAAATCCATTTAGCTGAGACCAAACTCAATCTCAAGTATGTGTGAGCAATAGAGAATGAGTATAGGTATAAATTACTAAATTTGGGTATTTCGTTATAGAGTATATTAGAGTTCACCTGAGAAACAGAACCAATAAGATATAGGTAGATGTAGATATAGAAGAGATTTATTATAGGAATCGGCTAACATTATTATGGAGGCTGAGAAGTCCCACAATCTGCTTTCAGCAAGTTGGAGAATCAGGAAAGTCAGTTGTGTAATTCAGCCTGAGTCCAAAGGCCTAAGAATCAAGGAAGCTGATGGCGTAAGTCTGAGGCCAAAGAGCTATGAATTGAGGGGCCAGGGGCTAATGGTATGAGTCCTGGTCTGAGAATGAAGGCCTGAGAACCAACAGACAAATATATACTATATTTCATCTGTCTCAAGAAATTTGTATACTCATCTCTAATCTAAATGCATAGATACATTCCAATGATAACATATAAGACTCGTTAAACCACAGATATAAACACCAATTAGTCATCAAACAGTTTTGTGTAGTTTTGATAGTGTCTACTCAAACACACATATGCATACAAACACACACACATACACATGCTTGCACATACATACTGGTCTGGAGGTAAAATGATGAATTTGGTTAGGCAATCACTTCTTATAAATCATTTCTATACAGTTCCTATTCGGTTTTTTGTTTTGTTTTGTTTTGTTTTGTTTTTTCAATTCCGTTGCTGTCTTCAAAATACACGAATGGCTGAATTTATATTTTTCAAATTCTCTTTTGTGTAGGTAGTCTCAGTTTCATGTTAGTAATACTTTCTGTGGTCAATTCTTTTTTCTGCAAGTCAAATTGCAGATCTCCGTTAGTTTCTTGTTATGTTTGTCTTCTCTGTCAGTTTTCCTTGCTACCTTTGCAGTCCCTTGTCTAGAGCTCTCCACATAAATGCCTGTTGACCAATAGTCAATGACTCATGGTCTTTATTGCAGAGTATGAGAGATAATACAGTATACTGGCTAAGAGCCCAATCCAATCTTCTGTTGGGAATTAGGACCACTTTCTTCAGCAGACATGTTAGCTCTGTAATTCTATATAGTCTTCTCGTTCCACTGATCATTAGTTAAGATCTCAGGCACTGGAATCGGAGTTTTAAGTTTGAATGCCTGCTCTGACTCTTACAGGTATATGAAATATGTCAACATATTGTGCCTCAGTTTACATATCATTAAAACAGGAATGATAAATAACAGCACCTATCTCTGAGGTTTCCTGTAAGCATAAAATGAAACAATGTATGTCAAGCATAATTTATCACAGTGGCCAATGAATAATAAGAGCTTATGGATAATAATTGTAGTATTGTTATTATTATATCTCATATCAAAATTATCTTTGATTCCATGAGTCAACTAGTCATTTTTTAGTGCTCTCCAAGTGGTCAGCACTGGAATTCTTTCTGACTGCATTTAAAGACAACCAGAAAAGTCAAAGCCAATGAGTAAGGGGACAAAACTGGACTGCATATAATGAGAGTTGTGATTTGTTTTCAAATTCTTATTTTCAATGACATGAAGACGGGACTTGGTCTCATGGTTGGGTTTCTACAATGGAATTCTATTTACTATTTACATTTGGGACCCTGACAGACATGGTGATGTGTTATCTTCCAAACTGTAGAAATCCTCAGTCTGGAACATCTTGATAAAATCATTTGTAGAAAATAGCATTGATTTGTTAAAGTTCAGGCTCATATTCACTGCAGTCATTCTGTGCTTTATTGTGTTTGGCTTTATCGTGCCTCACAGATGTTACATTTTGTTCTTTCTTGTTTTTACAAACTGAAGGCAAGACCCTCCACAAGCAAAAGGATTCTGAATCCTTTTATCGTAATATTCGCTTTATTACTGAAGTATGTCTGTAGTTAGCTCCTTCTCAAATCTGGATGACTATCATAAAAATCAGTCCACTGTTTTGAATTTTGTTAAAAATGTTTCTATAATATTTTATTTTCAAGGAATAATTGACCTATGCAGTTGGTGCTATTATATTATAGTACTTTGTGTTTGATGTGAAATGTTCCTGTCAATAAGCTAAAAGAAAAGTCCAAAGGCCATGGATCTCTTTCCAGCTCTGTAGCTACTTTCTGGGTGATGTAAGATAAGTCATTTCAACTTTGTTTGGCTTAGTCTCCTCATCTGTCAAGAGCCTGATAATGCCACTTCTTTCTTTCAAAGGCTGTTAAGGGAGTTAATGAGATGTTCAACTGGCTTGTGCCAGGATCTAGGCAGCACTTTTTTCCCCTCCAATTCTAAATTTGGGTGAGTTTGTTCAGTTGGTTGGATCCTAGTGATAAAGAAGGACATGACAAGTTGTCTGCACATAGGAGAATACTACACTCTGCTATAAGGCCACAACTGAAACCTTCCCCATCTGTTAAATGTGTGTCTTCAATCATGAGGGCTGAGGAGGAACAGCCGAGAGAGCCCAGATGCTTCAGCATTGTGTAATGGAAAGAGCAAAGGCTTCTGAAGTCATGACAGTTCTGTCCTGATTAGCTGTGGCATCCTGGGCAACTTGCTAACCTCTATGCTCCTCAGCTATTTCATCTGCAAAATGAAGACAAAAATACCCACAGTGCTTGGGTTATTTTTCTACGTTAAAATAAGATAAAGTAAGTGAAGAACCTTGTGGAACTTTCTCTGGCATCTGACAATGCTTGACAAATTAGTTTTTCTCCCACACCCCACATTTAATCTTCTCTGCCATCCTATCAAGAATGAACCACAGATTTTTCATTATCATTATCATTGATATGGATGATACTACCAGCTATCATTTAGTTATACGAATGTTAATAGAGATTAAGCATCTTTGAATATTATTCAAATTCTTTATATAAAGAAAAAAGTTTCAAGGCAGCCTGCATTCTTTGTCCTTTTCATGGGAAAAAGTAGATGAATAGTGACTTGTTATCTTTGGTAACTTTGCCCATTCAGCTTTGTGAGATCATTGGTGTGAGAGCACCAATTTTAATCAGTGACCTCCTTATTATTGCAGTCAACTTTCAATTAATCCAGCTAATGTGAGAGACAATTAGCATAGATAATTAAATTAATTAAATAACCTGTTTAGAACTTTCTGCATTCCTACTCTACCGCTTAAGTTCTAGAGACCTCACAAATGATAATGGACTCAAGGAATCAAATCAAGGCTGATAAGAAGGAGGCACTGGGGGTAGTAAATTCTAATATTTTCCTTTGGCCCTGCTTGATATAACTCTTTGATACAAAAAGTATTTATGAAAGGTAAAATGAAACGCAAACCAATGAACTTCATGGGCCACGGTAAAAAGGAAGTGGCTTAAAAAATGACAAGTGGACAGGAGGACAAGTAGACAGCAATTAAAGGGATGATATCTCTGTGATCACATGTTGAGTCAATAACAGAACTGACACTACAACACAGGTCTTCTTGATTTTACACTAGTATTCTTTCAGAGTCATCGTACTATAGGAAAAATTCTATAGGCTTTGTAAATGTCTGACAAACTTTAGGACAAATTTCTGTTCTAATCTACGCTGTGTGACCTTGTGTAAGTTACTTGACCTCTAGAATGGTTAGTTCCCATATCCGGAAAATGGACACTATTGAATTAAACACTGTATTTAAAGTGCCTGGATCAAAAGATTTTTAAAAGTCTCAAGAAAATGCAGGATAAGTTGGTCATATAACTCTCAGACAGACACTGTTATGGTCACCTTATCCTAGGAAATCTCCAAATCTAACTGTCTGGTATCAAAAGTAATCGCATCTCCTAGGAGCCATATTACATTTAAATCAAAAGTGAGATATTGCATCTGTCAGATATAATGGATTCAAGACACTGCCCCATATCACAGATGTGTGGACTGACCTAAGCTATAGCTCTTACTAAATGCTGTTTGTTGTCTAAATACTCTTAAAGGAACTGTTAATGGGCAGAATTTATTTTTGCCCCTTAAAAAATGTTTGCAGGATTACAAGCGATCAAAAAACACAAAGTGCTCTTATTTGCCAAAGTGTCCTCTTTTAATCAAGCTTATTTTCCCTTGCCTCGGTATTGAAATGACAAGCACATGTCTTTCTCAGATATCTGGCACCTCTTGTGATTATTTCTTCATGTCAAAATGACAGATTCTTAATTACTAGGGCTCCTTGATCCTTCCTTGTAGCAATTCATCATGACATTTTTATCTTCATGTCATTCTTCCCAAGCCATTATTTAGTGCTCAGTCAGAAGTGAAGATGCAGGGCCATGCTTACGATTTTTTACAATGTGGCTTTGCAGTTTTTTTCCTCTCAGTTAAACATATGTGAGACCTACGATATATTTCACGTATTTTTAAAAGATTATTGCATCTCTATCATGACTATTCTAGCTATGTTTATGGTCTATCCTTTTGAATCTAGTTCCTGTAGGGAATGATAACATGTACAGGGCTCAAAAGTGTAATTCAGTTGTAGGTGCGCAGTTAAGCCAGGTACAGAGCATTCAAAACAACCTCACATGCCAGGCCGAGAAACATGTGGATGCATTTCTTGCTAAGCGTTCACATTATTGACATTTCTAAGACTGTCTACAAAAATCCATTCTCTCAAGGTTGCTTACTTGATTATAACGAACTCAATTTATTCTAATATGTCCTATGCTATTTGTGAGGAAAAAAGGTTTTTTGACTTGTTATCAAACACCCCTTACTGATCTGATCTTTGGAGGTTTTCTTCAATTAAATGAATTTGCTTTCCATGAGATAAAACAGCAGATCTAAGCATTTTTGACAGACTATGACTTAAAGAACTATTCATCTGTGCTTTGCTTTATCTATTTCATTTTTAGATTTTAAAATAATATTTCAAAGCTAAAAACGCCTTAGGATCTCAGCGCAATCACAAATATCATTGAACTCTTTCAAACACCCAGTAGCAATGTGATCCAGATGTCCCCAAAGAGCAGTGGCTTCACTCTGTGGGCTGGCTAGGAGTTGGCCCTTGTGTAGGGTGAATAGCATAGCTAATAATCACCTCTTTTCAAACTTTTATTAATACTAAATGCTGGAATCAAATAATATGAGTGTATTAAAGGCTTTCAATGAATTTCGTCATTTTTCCCCCCAGAAACTCTATATAATTAGTTGATATTCCCATAAGCAATCTATGAAAGTGCCTTTTTAATCTCTCTTTTGTCAGCGAAGGATGTTGGTATTTTTAAATTTTTGCTATTTTTTTATATTAAAAGTGATATATTATTGTGATTTCCATTTAAATCCCTTTGATTATTATTGAGGACTGAACATTTTTTCATCCATAATAACAATTTATATTTCTCATTCTGTGAATTGTCTCTTAATTTCCATTCCTATTTCTGCTTTTCTTGCCCAAGTGCAGCTATACTGATTCCAAATCTAAGGAGCAGAAAATTTCACCATTATCCCTTCTTGGGATTCCATTTAGCTAAAATTAACATT
This sequence comes from Pteropus vampyrus, assembly GCF_000151845.1. Lineage (NCBI taxonomy): Eukaryota > Metazoa > Chordata > Mammalia > Chiroptera > Pteropodidae > Pteropus > Pteropus vampyrus. Next base: position 453,827 of record NW_011889143.1, read on the forward strand.
CACAGAGAAAATGAGTGCAGGCGGGACCTCCACTTTCTGAGCCTACAGACTCTCAATCAGGAGTCAGATCTTCACAGCTGTGCTGACTTTGAGACTGTGCACGCTCCCCTTCTCAGACCTTTGGCACCTGCCAAAGCACTTAGACAGATCTGCTAATAACTTGTCTGCTTCTTAACAAGTGCTCAGGAAAGGGCCATCCCTGTCTTTTCTTTCTGAGAAGTTCAAATGCAGTGAGAACAGCACTTATTTGAAAGCAGGTCACTTAAAAACAGACATAGCCTCGAGTAATTTTCCGGCAACGCTTCTCATGTGGAGAAGAAAAGAAAAACGAACAAGCCGATTAGTTGCTGAAAGAAAAATGCTGGCTATTTCTAAGAGTGAATATTTATTATTTTAAAATGTATTTCTCAGTGAACCAGAATTAGAAAATATTAGAACCCCAATTTTTAATTTATTCCCTAATTCATTATATACCATTTAAAAATCATTCTCCAATGTACATCTCCTTTATATTGATCATTTTTCTAGATCCTGTAGGGTTTCTTGAGGATCACTTTAGTTTTTGCAAATGACAAGTCTTTTATTTGAGAAGCAGCTGTAAGACCTTTCAGTGCTCATGGAGTTCGAGATCCAATAGCTGATCAGCTACTTTGTCAATCTTGTCTTATTGGCCACCAAAGACCAAGTGACTCTACCTGGGGAAATAGTCTTGATTATTTGGTTTTTATTAGCGTAACAGGTAGGTAGACACCCACACTTCACTTGTCATTTCCGGGACATTCTTATCTCTCATATTTAGTATTCTTTGGTAGCATGGGACAGGTAGGACTACTAGATTAGCTTCTCTGCACCTCAGCAAACTGTTAGGCATCTGGAAAAGAAAAAAAAAATAGAAACCTTAAGGCTTCATTAGATAAATGTAAAAAAATATGTTAGATTTATTTTCAAATGTATACTATAGTTATCTGAGTTGTAGATATTATTAGAGAATATTTATTCAAGACTATTTGGAAAAGTTAAATAATTTGTATTTAAGCAGAAGTTAAAGAAATACTGATCTAGATAATTCAGGACATACACATTTGAGATATCCAGGCTTTTGAAACAAAATTGATTGCTTAGCTGGAAATGTATTTTTGCTTCCATTCAATGTGTGTACATTTCAATGAATGCTACAATGCCAACTATCGTGAATAAATAGACAGTCCATTCTATCAAATATTTGATGAAAGGACTGGCGGTGGTGAATCTTATGGAATTTTCGCTTTAAATAGCTTTAAGTAAACAGTCTAGGATTCCTAAAAGGTTTTGCACTCTCTGTATGATGGGACCAAAGGGAAATGTTTCCCACTTGGAATTCTATGATGTGCCACTAATAATTATTGCCTCGTTTTATTTTTTTTATATAATGATTTAATACAAAATATACTCTGTACCCTAAAGAACTACTAGATTAGCTAAATAAAATGTTCATTCTTAGACTCTATTATTATTGACAATGTCTTTTTCATTATCTCTTACTGATAACAGAGAGTCTTAGAACTTTTCAGCAATTATGTGCTATAATTTTAGATAGATAAATCATGCAATTTGCCATCTGTTGAGCCATAGGTAGTGAAAACAAAATACACATATTAGGACCCCACTCTGTATTTGTTGAATTAACTAAAATAAGGAGAAAGGGAAAGAAGAAGTGAATAATATTCTTTCTTATCAAGAAACAAAGTATTAGCTTGTTTTTGACATGGTTTGGTGCCCCCTGTAACTTGTATTTCCCTGAGCTGTGAGACTTTTCTACATGTTTTCATCTTCTGGAAAATAATTATCATCTTTCTCTTATTCAGAGGTAGATTTTGTCGATCACTGAATATTCAGAAGGGGGTAAACATTCCTCTACTTCTAATAATCAGTACATTCGATTCTTTCCCCCTCAGTATTAATTTTGCATTCTTCTCCTGGTAATGTTGAAGTTTTACATGGTTGTACAGTGTGTTTTGTCCACAAGGGAGTTTTGCCTTGCTTAATTTTGCCTCTGGATAATGTACAGATGGCATGACACTTGTTACATTGATTGATTTTTAAAATTTTGCCATAGGGGTTATAGCTTTCTTTTGAGACCTTCTCATTCCAAAGGAAAGAGAGGCAGCAGGGATTCCGTGGCTGTAGCCAAAGCAACATCACAAATCCTATTGAAAGATAAAGAATCAATGACATATTTGAGCAGGAACAATATCTCTTGGCAAGAGTCTTTGACCCTTACTTTTAAAAACCAGACAGAAAATGTTCTCCTTCCAAACTTTACAATGTACTGCTGGAAAGTCATATTGTAAGAGGAAACTTCTAACCTGGCTCTGTCAAGAGAAAGCCACTCTCCTCTTCCCACCCCTCCCCTATTCTCCGCGGTATTTTTTCTAAAGAGAAAGGTAGTTTATTATCTTAAACCTAGTTCTCTGCCACTGTTTTCTGTTCCAATAAATGGAAACACAATTCACCCAAATGTGCAAGCAAGAAATATAGAAGATATCCTTGTCACCTCTCTCTCCCTCGCCAATTCTCCTTAATCGATCAAGAGATAATACCGACTGGCTGTAATGCCTAAACTATTTCCCAAGTCGCATACTTCTCTCCATTTTCATTATCTCCTCTATTCTAAGCAACCAGCATTGTTCATCTGGGCTAATGCAGTAGCCTCGTAAGTAGTCTCTTTCTTTCCACTCATGCACTTCTCCAACTCATATTCATATTCCATCTGAAACTAGCAGATAAAACTCCGCCAATGTTTCTAAATTAAAGAATGTCACAACTATTCACCAAATTGTACAAGTCACAACTTTGGAGTCTCTCTTTATACCTCAGGCTTCCTCACCCACCCATATTCAATTCAGCACCAAGTATTAGTGCTTTTTACTCCAAAATACACAGCAATTTTATCTTTTTTTTTCTTTTCTACCACTATTCCCCCTAGTCTGAGTCACATCATTTCTTGAGTGATCTAATACAATAGTCTCTTCTCTGTTCCACCTGACTCTTGTCTTATTCTTCATCAATCCATTCTCTAGGTAACGTCCATAATATGTTTTTTAAAATGTAAATCAAACTATAAAGAGAAAAATAGGAACTCTACAATGGACCCAGAGGCCCCTTATAATAGGCAGTGTAATTCTGCATACAAGGAAATGTGGATTTAAAATGGGTTCACGAACATGAGCAAGGAATATCAGTGATGTTTCAGTGATTCTACATTATTTTGTAAGAATTGCAAGGTAAAACCACTTTAAATATCATGTGGACCCCTAAGGATACTTAAATAGCCCAACTCAGTGTGCTAAACATGAAGTAAGCTGAAGGTGCTACTCCTTTAGCATCATATATTACAAAAAAAATATTAACTTTAAATAATATATTCTAAATATTTATTTCGTATAAAGAAATAGTTTTCTATTTTCTTTGTTTTGAAACAAGGATTAAAAAAAGACAGGATTCATCTATGGTCATGCTACCCTGAACAAGCCTGATCCCATCTGATCTTGGAAGCTAAGCAGGGTCGGGCCTGGTTAGTATTTGGATGGGAGACTGCCTAGGAAGACCAGGTGCTGTAGGCTTAAAAAATAAGGGATTGTAAGCAGACAAGGTCCTTGCAATCCATGAGGTCAACCAAGGGTTGCCTCGCCTTAAAAAAAAAAAAAAAAGACAGGATTGCTGCTTGATTTTACCAGTAAGTGAGAACAAAAGCAAATTTTAAAGAGGATATTGTGTTTTTCTTCCAGTAACTGGTAGGGCAGGAAAGGTAGGGCAGAGATGGAGAAAGTGGATTAGAGAAATAAAGCCTTTTCGAGAAATGAGATTTTTGAGTTTATTGTAAAAATGTAGCTAAGTCAGATGCTTAAGAAGAGAACTTAATGAAAATCAGTGGAGATTCTGGTAACCAGGTCTATGTAAAACACTAATAATGTGGAAATTAAAATAATTTTAAGTAGTATTCTCTTTAAAAAAATGATAAAACAATAAGAACAAAACACTCATTGTTCTGAGTGGGCTATACATTTCAAGGATGGAGTATTTTCCTTTAGGTACTAATAAGCTTTTAAATAAATGAGGTAGAATGTGAGAACAATTTGTTGATGTCTGGCTTCAATGCTTGGTAAAACTTTAAAAGGAGCCACTGGCTTGTTTCATGCAGAAAGGCAACAAATTGTCAGAATTCAAGATTTTGGAGAAAGCAATATAGTAGCATTGAGGTTAAGAGTGAGATTTCTGGGTTCAAATTCTGTCTTTATTATTTAATAGCTCTATGACTCTGGATAAGTCATTTAACCTCCTTAACTAAAATCTCTCATTTGTAAATCAGGGATATAGAGATGTTACAAGGAACAAATAAGTTAATATGTTCAAAGTACTTCAAATAGCACCTGGAATGTGGCAAATGATCTATAAATACTAGCACCATTCCCTCCCCCTCATGCAAACACTACCACCACCATATGCTTAGTTTCTGGAGTATCTCATTCTAAAATGTTCATAAATATTAGAGGTTAGGAGGAATGACAAAAGAGATATGAGCAAATAAGATTGTCTCTAACCCAGTTTCTAGTGTATCCATTTGATGGGTAAAGAAAGCCTCAGAGATGTGATTTGCCTACAGTCACATTTTGAAACAATAACAGAGGCAGGTTCTGAAACTATATCTGACATCCACACTCAAGTTCCACACATTCCAGCATGCTTTCTGCCTCTGTTGTCCCTCTCAGTTCACAGGACCTTTATTCCTAAAACCATTCCTTTTCATGATCTAAATAACAGTGGAGAGTAATATCCATAAAGAAGAGAAATAGACTGGAGACTAGTGGAAGTATACTTTCAGCTTTTTTCTTCTTTTTCCTCTACCGCTTATTGCTCCCAGCTCTGTACTTGCGAACGTATTTGGAATCTCTCTCTAGTCTCACGTGGCTCTTAGCAGTTGTCCTTCAGTCGCGGGATGCCCCCAAGATGTGTCTTCCTTCCCTGACTTATTGACTTACATTTGTATCTGACACTGTATCCTGTATACTGCTGCCATCAGTGTCACGAGTGATGTCACTGTCTCTAGTGGTAGTAGTAGCAGTAGCAGTGACAGCAGCAGCTAAAACCAAAGCATTGTCCAATTGACAATTCTCTTTTCCTATGTTGAAGTGCCATCTGTTTCAGTATTTGGACTCTCTTTTCTCTTTATGACAGTACCCACAACTGCAGAGAGGATGTGTTTCAAATATATGCACTGGATATGTTGTGTAAAGATGCCAATAAAACACCCAGCTAAATACAGGTAGTCTTCATCATTCAAAGAATAAGGGGTGGTGGGGTGGGGAACAGTTTCAGATTCAGGAAAGGAAAGCACACTATTGGGAATCGAGAACCCTAGATTCCAGTCCTGGCTCAGTCATGTACTGGGTATGCAATCAAAGGCAATCTTTCCCCGTTTCTCGTAATGTAATTAGTTTTTCTCATGAAAAATAGAAATCCCAATGACTGCCTTAACATCCTGAAAAATTTTTTTTGAAGGATCCTCCAGACAAATTGTAAAGAATCATATACCTGTTAAGTGTGACGTGTGATTGTCGTAAAGGCGTTTATTATTGTTCTCTAAGAACGTTTTAAGAATAAAACAGTTTGCTTCTTACTACCAGCCCATGGGCTGCTTTCTTCCAAAAAGTTACCATGCACGTAAAAATTATATCTTGAACTCCTAAGAGGAAGTTAGGAAGAAACAGGCAACTCAGAGGATCTGAAATAAGATTAATTTTCAGTCAGTACTTGGTTTTTTGCTTTTTCTCCAAAGATGGCTATAAGTCTCCTAGGAGAAAATGCAGTTTGTCTGGGTAATTAAAATGAGAGTTGTCAAACAGAGGAGACAAAAGAAAGGTGGAGGCAATTCAAAATGAAGCTAAAGTGGACTGCCTGAAGAGACAGAAATGTAAGATGACAGGGGAATCATTTTTAAGTAGGCAAAATGTGATCTTGGCTGGCCTTCTATTATGTTAATTATGTTTTTCTGACATATTAGGTGCATTGTCCTTTAAATATACTTTGCCTTTTCTAATCCATCATGGAAATCTTACATTTTTATTATCAATACATATTAGGTGCATTGTCCTTTAAATATACTTTGCCTTTTCTAATCCATCATGGAAATCTTACATTTTTATTATTAATACATATTTTTTCTTCACGGACTATGAGTCCGTAAATGCTCATGTATTTAAAGGTAAATTTTCTGAACGATTAGAGTAGAGCAGAATTTTCAATTTCATCAAAGCACGTCCGCATTACAAAAAACAAAATGACAAAACATGAACAGCATTAGCAAGTATAACAAAGAGACTGAAAGCTCCACCTTATCAGAAGTATATTCACTTTGCCATTCAGCTCTTCTCCCATCTTTTGCATCTCTTAGGTTGGTTCAGATCAGTACATCCTTATAGGTTATCACTTAATTTCTTCTGAACGCTCTTAATATTCTTAAACTTAAATTCAGTGAAGCAGTCAACCACAAAATATATTTTAGTGTGAAAAGGCTAGATGAATTCAACTTACTGATGAGAGATGATTTATGTCCACTGAGTATCATGATTCCTTTAACTATGAGCTGTGAAAAACAATTAAGCTCAACTTTTACTGGACTTTTATCACATGGTGAAGATTCCTTACTTAACACTTGCTACCAGTGTGTGCAAAAGAACACTGTAATTATGATGTATTTCCGAGTAAATTGAACCATAAAAATATACTGTAAAATTTTACCGGAATGTAAAGTTTCAGTCTAAAGAAAATAGCTCATGCTTTTAAAAAATAATTCTTATTCTATCATTTCACTCATCCAAAAAAAAAAAAAAATCTTCTCAAGTAAAATTTTCACATTGGTTTGGATTTTAGGTGGAAATATAAAGCCCATGTATAACAGTAAAAACAAAACAGAGTAAAAGAACAGAATAAAACCGACTAAGAACAGCAGCAACAACAAAAACCCTGTTTTCCAGCTTCACCAAGCCTTCCCTACGCCTCTGATCGCCTTGAATAACATTTTTTTAAATGTTTATTTCCCCCTCTTCCTCTGTTAGAAATGTAAATATTAAAGTTCTCCAGAGTTCTATCTCTCACTTTGTCCTCTCCTACTCTTTTTACTCTCATCTAGTTCTGCAAAATCAATCGCCTCTCATTCACACAATGTGCCTCCGAGATCCTTCTCTAATGAGCGGACCTCTTTCCTGATCTCCAGGCTCATTTCTCTCAGCCTACTGAGATGGTTAATAATTTGATCGAAGCAGAAAAAAAGTGGGGGTTTTTAGGTTAACCAAGAATGTCTGATTGCAAAGCAAAAGGCATCTGAGGTGGTAAGAGCAAGGAAAAGGAATTTCTGAAACTAGCAACAGCATAAACTATGCAGAAACTAAATACAAGAAGCAAACAATGAAAGGGAAGCCCATAGTTTTATCTGCAAAATGTATGGAATTCACACATATGCTCAAACAGCTATAGTCTTTGTGCCTACTTCTGGGAATATTATGGGAAGGTTCATTTGCATGCAAAGTATTCTATATAAATATGTTATTGAGTGAAATCTTAGTAAATTTTGAATTTTTATGTTTTTTAAATAATTGAAATACACATATCTTTAAGGTATGTATATATATATATATATACACACACACACACACACACACACACACATACATACACACACACACACATTAAACTTCTCTTAATTTCTCTGTGGCATAAGACATTTTGATGTAAAAAAAATGCAAGAAAAATATGTTATTTACATAGTCAATAGGCAATTTATAAAAATAGTTTTAAAGGAGTATGGCTGTGCATCGGGCGCTGTTCTAAATGTTTTATGTGCGGTAATTTACGTTTCATAATACTTATATGAGATAGGTACTTTGAGTCTCATCCTCATTTAACTGATTAAGGCATTAAAGCCCCATAGCTAGTAAATAAGGGAGGTAGGAATAGAACTTATGTTGTCTAGTGGGAAAGTCTACACTCTTAATCATTATACAATACTGCTCCTGAATACGCAAATTCTTCCAGAGTATGAAAAAAGAAAGTTTCCCAATTCATTTGGACGAAGCGATAAAATAACACTTTCTTTGTGCTTTTCTTTGTTTCCAATTTTCTGTGAATATGTCGTATTATTTTAGCAAGGAAAATATATTTTACCTCAAATAAAGAAAAAATTATTTAAGAACAGATCAAAGAATTTTGAGTTTTATCCTATTCCAGGGTCTCTAGTAAGGACGCATGTACCTGGAACAGAGTGACCCCGATTTTAACAGACTTCTCTCTTTAGATGTGTTACTGGAAACTCAAACTCTCAATAAGTCTAATATGTATCTTTTTTGCTTCTACTACATGAGCCAGACATTTTCCCAAACATGTAATAAACATGTTCTCACTTAAACTTTTCAACAGTGCCGTGCAATAATGTGAGGTTAGTGCTCTAATTAGACATGTTATAGATGAAAAAAATGAAAACAAAAGCTCAAGGCAGTTAAATAACTTGACTAATTTTAAATGGCAAAATTGGAGTTCAAACTCAATCAGGTTCTTAGTTTGATTCCATTCTGCTCTCAAAAATTGAATTCTCATTGCCTCTGGACTTGCTTCTGTACATGTCTTCTCTCTCTGGACAACTGATGCCAGCATTCAGCCTGACAAACAAGGGAATTTAAACATTATTCACCCTTGATTCTTCCAGCCCTCTCCATCTCAGCCCCAAATCCAACCAGTTACCAGGTCTTGTTAATTCCATTGAGATTTTCCAAATCCCTATTCTGTTTACTTTTCTCCATGACTTGAGCTACTAAGTGAAACGAATCCTTTCTCTGCTCTTGTCTGGACTTTTCCAATGGTTTTGTTGGTAGTTTTGCTCCTCTCCTTATCATTCTCCATACTAAAGTTGCATACTCCCCATACTCTTTTCGTTTCCTTGACCAGAACCCTCCAATGGCTCCCATTGCCTAGAAAATTTAAACTCTTTAGTCTACCATATAAGATCTTTTGTGGTCTAGCCCCTGCCAATCTCTATAGCCTTATGAGGCACTACTTCTCCACATGTGACGTGGACTTCAATCATACCAGTTCCCTGCATATCATTGAGCTCACAAACCACATTGTCAGTTCTCCTTGCCTTTACACACATAGGCATCTGTATTTAAATACACATATTTTAAATACCCTTCCCTGCCTTGTCCTCTTAAAAAAAAATGCCTCTTCATTCTTCAAGAATATGAATAAGCTAAGAATGTTGTGTTGATATTAATTCATTCCCATAACTCAGTTTCCCATCCCCCCTCATGGCTGGTATGAATTCAAGATACGTTAGTTCTTGGTTATTCTCTTGGAGATTTTCTTCCAATAACTGAAGTAGTCGCCATGTCACAGGAGAGTTGCTTTGGGAGCTATCACTATATTTCTCTTAATTTTTCCAATGGTAGAATTTCTTGGGAAAGTAAGTCAGTATCTAGTCCCATAACACAAATTATGATGCTTATTTCACGTATCAGTGTTTTGTTTGTTTGTTTGTTTGTTTTCATAACTGAAATACACAGACTTTTCTTTCTAGAATGTGTTTGGCGAAATAGTGAATGACTCCATCTAAAAGTAGCCATTACATCTCAGTTGTGCATATATGACACACAACCAAAGTTTTCTTATATTGACTAGTCGTGTAGTCTCATAAGTATGTAATCATATCCTAGGTTGAGATTTGATCATTTTCTCTGTATTCAGACATTTATTAAGAGAAAATAGCAGAGTACTAGACATGTTATAGTCACTCAGACTTGGATTCAAATTTTAGCTCTGTAGATGGAATGCCTCTGGGGAGGTTACTTAACTTCTCTCAATCTCATTAAATAAAATCTTTAGCTATCTACCTACCTCATATTATAGTCAACAGAGTTTAAGTTAGTAAACTCAATGCATGACTTAATCATAATGATAATAGCTAATATTTATTGAGAGATTACTATTATTATGTAATGTTTGGAAATCATAGATCTAAGTACTAAGTGGGGAGGTGGAAAAGAAGAGGGGAATTACATATGAGATGTGCTGTTGAATGGATCTACTATCTCATTTAGTAAATATATGTCACAAATGATGTTAGTCTGTGATACATTTGCACTGTGAGATATTTTAGGGTTGTGAGAAAGAATATGGGGCATCCTCAGCCTTAGAGGTAAGGGCTAATTTGAGCCACTGTAGGACAGAGGTAGAATGTGAGAGGAGACTAAGCCTGGCCCTGAGGCTTTGCTCCTGGGTTTGTGCACCTCCAAGACTTCCGTGAAGGCTAAGTAAATCATCATCATAGTAGGCAGCAGAAGGCCACTGATTCCTTTGGAAAAGTGACTTCCAAACACTTAGTAACAGAGAATGGGGAGACGGTGATTGACATCAAGGTCAGGACCAAGAGAAAGTTGAAAACCAGGCTCTTAGCTGAATCACTGCATATGTACAAAGTAGAGGAAAAGAGGAAGACAACTAATATCCACAAGATGATTGGAAAGCGGTGCGACAGAGGGATGAGCATATACATGTCTGATGGAAAAGCAGATGATGCAAGCTTCTGTAGTAGTACACCCTGTGAGAAAAGTATTGAAGGCATTGGAATGAGCTGTTTCCATCCTGTACTAAGTGTGAGGTTGCTACTACGTGTGCTGTTTATAGGGTAAAGTAAGAACAAAGTAAACTCCAGGCTTCTGCTTGATGCAGAGGCTTGCATTGGAAAAGTCTAATAATATATAGTGCTTGGAGTGGATGCCTGACAGACGATGCTTGTTATTTCAACAGGGACTCATTCTTCCTCAGGTGGTTGGCAGATCTATTAACTTGGAAGGAGTATTCCAATTATGTTTTTCATAGGGGCTGCTGCTGTGAGGGCTGTAGATCAGGTAGATAAGTTACAAAGCAGCCAACTTCAGACTTCTTTTTGGAAGTTGGACTTCCAGCTGCTGTGTACAGAGATACACAGCCTAGGAAAGATGAGTGACAGCCAATGACAATAAGCAGCCTTGTGAAAATGTGAGCGTTTGTTGGAGAGTTAAAGATATTCCTAGGTTTTATGTAGCGAGTGGTCGAAGTATTTAGCTGTTGGGTACACAGATAAACAGAGTTCATGTTCTGGTTTGCCTACTGAGTGTCAGAGCCATTTACAGAGAAAGGAATTATGGGTGTTTGGGAAGGTCCTGGGACAGAGAAGGAAGCTCAGCAAAGGGCATTCACATTTAAGAGGTGCTATCTTTATCAGCAGGTTTTAATGTTAAGGGGGAGTAGAAACAGGGATGACAGTACCTCATAAAAGGGGTAGAACAAAAGTTATAAAATCTCCTGGGTATAATTCTGGAGGAGCTACTGGAGATGGTGAGGTGAGGTAACATCAAGCTACTCCTGAACTGCCAGAATAGGGGTTGCCTGAGGAAGTGAAGCCATCCATGCAAATGTCTCCTGAAGAAAGACTCAGATCTGGTGAGAATCAAAGCTTTTCTGAGATACTGGAGGAACAAGCATCTGAAATTACAGCACTATCTCTTGGCAAGGCACGGAGACCAGTAGGATATATTTGCAACAGCATAATAGAGGCCAAGTTCTTGACTGAAGTTTCCAATGGCTCTTGCAGTACAGGACTTCATAAGATTGGTAAGATCAGTATTTAGAAATTTGCTGATTTTAACAGTAGAAGGAAGAGGCGTGATAGGTTGGCAAAATAGAGAGGAAATAGGAATGAAAAAATTGTGTTGAGGCCAGCTCTGGGCGGAGGGAAAGCATCAAGGAATGTAATACCGAGAGTTGTCATGGATAGTGTGGACCATGAACTGAATTTCGAAAGATAAGTTTGATTTGCAACACCAAAGAGTGTATTTAGAGGTGGCAGACGTTGGCTGAAAAGGAGCTCAAGCAAGGGTCTAGAAGTCAGAATATGTATTCCTGAGTGGACAGTAAGAAACCTGGGTTGATAAGACTGAAAGATGTAGTGGAGAGAGTAAGAAGAGAGTCATTATTGTGCTGATAGAAAAGGGTCTGATTACGGAGTATCATAGGGGATGGGAAATAGGAGCCATTAATATCCAAAAAGATATTTGCACACCGATGTTCATAGCAGCACTATTCACAGTGGCCAGGACATGGAAGCAACCGAAGTGTCCTATGATAGATGATTGGCTAAAGAAGCGGTGGTACATATATACAGTGGAATATTACTCAGCCATAAGAGGAGATGAAATACTGCCATTTGCAATAACACGGATGGACCTTGAGATAATCATGCAAAGCGAAATAAGCCCGACAGAAAAGGTTGAAAATCACGTGATATCACTTATATGTGGGATATAAACCTAAAAGCAACAAATGAACAGGACAAACAGAGACTCAGGGACATGGACAATGGACTAGTGGTTACCAGAGGGTAGGGGGTCGGGGAGGATGGGGGAGGTAGACAGGGTAAAGAGGATCAAATACAGGAGGGTCGAGGGAGGGTGAAGTGGATAAAGGGGATCAAATATATGGTAGCTGAAGGAAACTGGACTCGGGGTGGTAATCACACAATAGAATATATAGATGTCAAATTATAATGTATACCTCAAAATTATATAATTGTATTAACCAATGTTACCCCAATAAACTTTAAAAAAAAAGAAATAGGAGCCATTAAAGATTTCAAACCAGGAGAATGTGATGAAATCTGCTTGGACTGGATTGGAGAGTAAAGAGTCTTAGGTTAGTGTGAACTATTATAAATTGAT